>NW_027664960.1:0-27789 GCF_963921795.1 Nannobrachium achirus
ATGGTTCATCTGATGGCCGTTTATCATGTTTTATCAGCCGATAGGACTGGTACCAGTATAGCCATGCTTTGCCGACTGAATGTGTCAGCAGGCTTTCATCAGCGGTTCTTTCGGATGATAAACTCCCGTTCTACATAGTCTGCCCATACCACCCTTTTAAACCATGCCATCTGCAGTTTATCAGCGAATGTATCCTTTGATCAGACACGTGACGTCACCATAAGGTCCAATGTTGCTCAGAAACATGGCGACCGATCGGATTAAAATGCTTCTTATAAAACAATACGTAAAATATGGTTAATTCTGCCTTAGCGGTCCATATTCTGACATCCGTGAGCCTTCAGTGAACACTTTATTTTAGAAATCTGGGCGTTAGTTCAGATAGTATAGTGTGTCAAGATCACATTTCCAGCGAGAAATGTGTATTTTAATGCCACAATCCCGTCCAGTGGTTATTCTTTTTTTTTTTCACAAAAAAGTATTGAGCTGTTGGCTATAATGACATCTACTGCAAGCGTTGCACCAGATTGGTAGCTCAATCAGCTAGAGCGCTTGGCTGCTGAACTGCAGACCCGTGTTCGACTCCCACGCAGCTTGCTCTTTGAATTTTGTTTTATTGGTTTTAATGTAATTCCAAACCATTATGAAGCAACAAATCGTACTTTAGTGTTAGTTAACGGTTGGTCATAATTATAGGTTAGGCTTAAGGCTTAATGACTTTTATTCTCAATGGAATATCCAGTATTTTACCATACTGGTATAGGCCTATATTTTGCCTAATATTGTCTGCATGATAGTGTGTCATGATTACATTTCCAGTGAGAAATATAACGCCACAATCCCGTCCAGTCGTTATTATATATATTTATTCTTTTTTTTTCACAAGAAAGTATTGAGTTGTTGGCTAAAATGATATCTATTCATACCATAATAATGCTTGGATAGTCAGTCAGTTGAGGTCTTCAACAGGGGGTCCGCGACCCCTAGGGGGTCCGCGGAGGTACTGCAGGGGGTCCGCGAAATTATTGCTTAAAAAAAAAAGATTTCAAAAAATGTTTTTTTTTCTTCATTTTTTTCATTTTTCACATTTATGTTAAAAAATAAATCATGATTCTATCCATTTTGAATAGCTTGAATACATGATTACTATGCAATTGACAGATTGTTGATATTATTGACATTGGTTCTCAGTTAATAAGGTACGGCCCAGTTTGGGGGTCCCCGGCCTGAAAACGTTGAAGACCCCTTACAGTGATGTACTACCAATCTATTGACCCGTGTTCGAATCCTACCAAGTAACAACATTTTTTTTTTTTTATTAATGTCGAAACCATTGTTTATGAAGCCACAAATCGTACTGTGCTTATATTCATTCTGACTATACTGTGTGCTGGTAAAGATAATTAATTCCTACTTCAAATTAATAATAATTCTAATGCTATGGACCAGAGCTAATGGTTGTCTTTGCTGAACATCTCAATACATCAACTTGTGTCATCATGTTCCTTCATTGAGTGAAAAATCTGAAAATGACCACTCACATGAATTTAATTAATCAGAATTAATACCCACAATTCCTCATGGCACACTGGAAATGGATATACTGTAAACATATTGATCCACATGGCTGGAAACACAGATAGTTTAGCTTATGTGTGAACTGTGAACATCATAAGCCTGACTAAGTCTACAGCCATCTTCATCTACATGTTGAAATAGACTATCCCTTTTACAAGCAATAATACATGCCACTTACATAGTTTGTAACTGGGCAACCAAGACCAATGTAGTGCACAGACGGACAGGTGATGGTGAAACTGAAATGTCATATTATTGGAAGCAGATTGTGTTCAGTGAAGTTTTTATTTACTCCACAGCAGTATTTTCTTACAAAGACTTTAAACACTAATCAACAACACAAAAATAAAACAAGGAAATCTACCATACATAAAGGAAAAATATATATATATTTTTTTACAAATGTAAATTTACTTTATCCTTATTCAGTTTTGCAGTTTTTGCAAAACTTTTTCAGCAAAATATTTCTTGACATTGGCCTGCATAAAAGTAAAATTAAATAAAAAGGAAAAAGGAAAACTACAGCATATCACATACAAAGGATGGCAGGAAATAAGGTGCACATAGAATACAACAGGCTGGCATATAACATAGTAACGGGCCTGATCTGCACAAAGCGATGCAACGCACCTCACGGGGGCAGCAGAATCAGAGGCCTGGGTTGTGTGCTTGTAGATCGGCTATTTTCACTACTTTTGTGCAACACTTTTGTATGATGAAGTAGGGCTTTAATTTACAAAAGAACTATTTGAAACTTGGAGATACAAGGTTTCTGCCTGACAGTGATAAGGAGGGGGGCTAATAGGGAACAAAGATTGTGAAAAGCTGGATTAGAGGTTGGCAGCATTGCAACTGCAACGTTCTCTAGAAACCATTTGGCTTCTCTGATGCAACGTAATGTATTCAACTACAAATTGACTGAACAATAAAATCTATTTTCTTTTTCAAATTCACAAGGCTAATGTGAATCAGTGGGAGACCAGTCCTAGTCAATTTGATCTGCAGAGGAGAGCTACGTATGACGTTCGATTTCTGACATCTGGCTCCTTCTTATGGACAGTCACTCATGTTTCTGCCTGGCACCTTAAGAAATGACAGAGGTGATTGGATTACGTGTTCCGACTGTTCTCATGACAATGATATAACAACCTATAAAAGTTTTCAGCATAAAACTTAACAGCAGTGGTGGAAAGTAACTAAGTATATTCAGGTGCACAATTTCAATGTCTGCATTAGTTTATACATTTTTTCTTTAAGATTGTTCAAATGCAAACGCCAGGGACGTGCTGGCCATTGGGAAAAGCCGGACAACGCCTCGCGTTGTGTGCTTGTAGATCGGCTGTTTTCACTAGTTTAAATCATTTTTAAAATGATAAATACAAAACAAACGGTTTCCACCCGACAACGACGAAATTTAACTCATGTAATTGGCCCACTGGCTTGTCACTGTCACAAATCTTTGAGTGGCAGCAGCGCTATAGAGAGAGAGAGAGAGAGATCTCTCTCTATAGCTCGCAATGCAATGAGGGCCTCTCCAACTCTTTTTCCCGGGCTGAATCAGGGGCCCAGCACATCCCTGGCAAACGCCAACCACACTGCTGAAGCATATACAGTATCTACAAACTACAAACTAATTAGGGTTGTGCTTGGTCTTCCACCCGAGACCCACCTTACTGATCATCACCACGAAAGCGTGGGGTGGCTCAAAGTAGCTGACAGAGTACAGCATCTTGCAATGGGCCTGGTGTACAGGATTCACTACACCTCCAAGATACCCATGTACCTGGCAAACTACTTCTTAAAGGTCAAGGATGTTCACGATCACAACACCAGAGGCAGCTCCACTAATCATCATCAACGTAGATTTAACACTAAACAAGGCTCTAACTCGTTCTCCTGCTATACCATCAACATGTGGAACGCCCTTCCACAAGCCTTAAAGGAGAGCAAATCCCTAGCCTCCTTCAAAACTGGTATGAAAAGTCACCTTCAGACAGCTGCTACGTGTGACTTGTAAATAGACTAAGCCCCCATTGCCCCCCCCGCCCTTTTTTCTCTTTTTTTCTGCCTTTGTATTTGATATTATGCTTATGAAACTGATATTATCCTAGATAAAGTACTATGTTCTATCCGTGTGTCTTTCAATGTTATATGAGATACTTAAAGTGTGGTTCCTGTGGAAAGAAGCCTCGACTTTCTAGGATCTCCTTTTAGTTGACCTTGTACCAGTGATTTGTACTGTCATGAAACTGTACTTTTTTCTATTGCAAACATCAAATACATTCTTCAATCAATCAATCAATCAATCAATCAATCATCCCTCCAAATTCTGGTGGGAAACATTCACCAAAAATAGCCGATCTATCGACTATCATCATCATCGTCATCGTCGTCTTCATTGTCGTCGTCGTCATTGTCGTCGTCATAGAGTGGAACTTCCCCTTGACTTTGATGATGAAGGAACATCCCCATAACATCTTGTATTTTTTTTTCTAAGCCTACAATCTTCTCGGCAAGAACAGCCTTGAGTCCCGGGTGCTCTTGGTCATTCAGGGCCATTTGTAGAGATGTTGTCTGATGCTTGAGATGATCGATAAGGGTGTTCATCTCTTGCTGTAGAAGATTCTTTTCTTCTGCAGCCCGGGTCCTCAGATGCAAGGCATCCACTGCACGCCTTCTCAGGGAGCTTGGGACTGGGAGATCACCCTCTTGTGTCTGTAACATTGTTAAAGTGGCACCAATAAGTAACACTATTACCGGTACTTACTAAACACAACACGCTTTTCTTCGCGAAATAGACAACAAAAAGGTAAAGGTTAATTTGTACAGCATTGTATTCCAAAGTGCTTTCTCCAGCTGGTCTACCGGGCACTCTACCCCTGATCCACTGCCAGCCCGACAATGTACACAATGTGTCACATAGGGAAGTTGTAGATTGGCTATTGTCAGCTAGGAGACTTGGTGTATGAAGTAAATACTAGATGAACTTGTAGAGAGAGCCTTGGGGGACCCAGGTCAACTAAGTACATAATGTTTAATTCATCTGAGACCAAATTTGAAATACACCCACCTCTCCATCAAGGCGCAAGTAAACATTCCAGGAGGCATCACACACTTGTTGAAACTCCAACTGGGCTGGAAAGGTGCTTGTCTGTGGTGGCCAAGGCACCCCATTATACTCGGTCATGGTCTTCCGCAGCCTGCCGTTGGAGCCCTTTATTTGTTTCGCTAGCCTGATGGCAATGCCTTGTCCATCTGGAACGGGACATCAAAAATAACAATGAAAAACATTATGTAGTGATACCTAATACTCAGTCTTGAAGTAGCTCTACAACAACTCAGCTGACATAGGTTTTAAACTTCTTTATGCATTTCCGATTGAAAAAGGAAACATCACATCCATTGTATATTTATTTTGAAATCCATGAACTTCTGTAGGGTAAACCCAGTTGCACGAGGGCTTTAAAGTTAATTGCAGTCTCCTAAACAGTGTTAGTATGATCTCAGTATGATCTCAGAATTAAAGGCATGGCCAGAATTAATCATTTGATTATACACATCACCCGTCCTAATATCTCCCTGTAAAAAACAGTCTTCTGTTTGGCGAGACCATTCATTCGTATTTCCAGTAGCCTATGGAATGAGGTCATGTCACCCGGTGTGAACAAGTTTGTCTCTGCTGAGGAGGTGAAGAACGGACATGCATTTCGAAATGCAGTTGTAAACGTGATATTGGTAAAAAGAAAGCATGTTAACAACTAAACCAGCTTCTCCATTTCTCCACAGCCATCTCTCTTATCTCTCCCTTTGGACAGAGCAACCTGCAGTCATTCACTAGTCTCGTGTGGCCAGACTGTTGCCTCCCAAAATTTGCAAATGCTTTCATCATAGTCTTTAGGACAGAAGCTCTGATCATGATAAAGGGGATGTGAAGCCTCTTCTCTACTTCTGTTTTGTTTTTACAGTCAAATTCATCCTAATCTAAATCATCAAAGCATATAGAGCTTTCTGCTTAGCAGTTTAATCATCAATAAAATGCTTGACAAGCACAATGCTGGTGTAACTAAGATAACCGTTGAGATAAGTATATATTTTATTTACACAGATAACAAAACAAAAAACCATGGCAGGATATGCTACCTGGGTATTTGCGCTTCAGAGTGAGTAGTGTCATTCTCTCTCTTGCTTCCGAGCGTGCCTGAAGTAGTAGTTCACCCCTGACTTCCTGGTCGAGGTCTTGCAAGGTAGACTGAAAAATCTTATCTGACTGGTCCCATCTCCTTTTCACACGATGTTGTCTCTCCAGCACCTGAAGACAACTTTCTATCCTAAACAAGACACATGAAACAAATGTTAATACTGTCCAATAGAGCACACGTGGCCATATTTGAAACGTTATACCTAGGCTTACTTACTGTATTTCAGCTGAAATCGATGACTCCTGGGCCTGCGATCTACATAGGGAAAGGTTAGTGTTAACAAATGTTAAAACTGTCCATTAGAGCACACATGCTCATATTTTAAATGTAATACCTAGGGTAACTTACTGTGTTTCATCGGCAATCAATGACTCCTGGGCCTGCGATCTACATAGGGAAAGGTTAGTGTTAACAAATGCTAAAAAATTTCCATTAGAGCACACATGCTCATATTTTAAATGTAATACTTAGGGTAACTTACTGTGTTTCATCGGCAATCAATGACTCCTGGGCCTGCGATCTACATAGGGAAAGGTTAGAGTTAAAGTTGTCATCTGGTGGACATACCATTTTTTAAGCGCTTAAATGAACTCACTCCCCTCCAAAGACATATATATACGTCATACCATGTTTGGCCACTGGGGGACAGTCTTCACTAATATATGACAGCAATGTGTTTGTTACCTGTGGCTGCATTGGGAATGCTGATCATGGCATTAGATCATGTAATCAGCTTTTCTGCAGACCCCCATGAGTATTTCTTCAGAATGGCTGCCATACATGTACTGTTTATGTTTGTGTGGGTTAATCTTCAAATGGATTTTTACTGGGGATGATTATATTTTACTCAAACTTCAAGGGAGCGGTCTTCGGAGACCTTTTTTTAATTTTTTTATTATGTGCTCAAAATGTTATGAAAATAATGAATTAAAAGTTTAAAAAAAAATACATGGCGGCTAATGTGAATAGGATTTCTACAATGTCTTCTGTATGAAGTTCAAATTGTGCTGGACAAAGTGACTTCAGTCTGATAACTCATGAATAATTTAAAACAATATTTTAGTATAAAATGAGTATGCAGTGTGAATGTAAATTTATCTTTGTGTTCAGGCTCTGCAAAATACCCTCCCTGTTCGATTAGAACCATCATTAACCCTTAAGAGTGGATATATATTCTCTCACACACACACGTATGCTACTTACTTGAGCTGGTTGAGCTCAATCAACTTAGTCACATAGTTCCTTTTCCACCTGGGAACACCATCTATAAAACAGACAGACATTATTCAACTCCAATAACCATGGTGGAGAAACCAAAATTGTTATTACTATAAAAATTCTTGGTTTAAATCAATATAGTATATTAAAATCACAGCGAGTGTGAAGTATGCAGTGGCGGTGCTTATGAGTTCATTTCAGAGTGTCTGGCAAAGGTTGTCTAATGTGGGATGAGGCAAAAAAAATATGCTGAAATCAAAATGTGCTTTGAGTTAAAAAATTGGAATAGGAGCTTTTCTAGTAGGTAGCAGGTGAATGAACTTTTAGAAATTTGGAATGAACTTTTAGAATTTTGGAATTGGACAATTTCCAGGTGGATTTGTTTTATTGCTGACCTTGTGTTGTGTGGTAGTCTGTATGTGTCTGTGTTTTTATTGTGGTGTATTTGTTTTTAGTAGGCACTGTATGCACATTACAACAAATTTCTGTGTAAACAGACAAACTGACTTGAACTTGAACTTGAACTTCTGTCGTAGCACCATTATTTGAATGCGATAACATTCTGCATTACTGTAATGATTACATGCAAACCTTTTGCTCTCGTCTTTGAAATTGAAAGTTGGGCGAGTTCCTTCTCCTTTTCCATCCAACCCTTTATGTCTTGTTCTGAAATACACACTTAAAGAAACAAAAAATATTCATAATCTTTCACTTAAACAAAAAGTGATATGTGCTCCGTAGAAGAAAGCTGTACCTGGTGCCTCTTTCATGATGGAAGAAATGTCCTCCTCTGCAGCACACATGACCTTCTCGGCCCTTCCCCATCTCTGATGGAGCGAAACGTCTAAAAAAGAAAATGTCAGCTTAATGGCACAATGTTAGGATGCATAGTGCATACAAAGGTTGTCGTATGCTGCGTACGACAACCTCAAACAGTACAAACAATTAATTCTAAAAACATTCCATGTGCAGAAGTTGGAAGCTGCATTAGTTAAGATTTAAAGCAAATATTGAAATGGGGCAAACCTAGATCGGCTAATTTCCTCCTTCGCCAGTGAAGTAGAGCATCGGTGAGAAGGTCTAGCCTATGGGATGGAGTCATTTCCTTTGTGACCCTTGCAAAGCGGCGAAGAAATGACCATAGCCTCTCCATGGCTTCTCCATCTGTTAGTCCAAACCCCTCCTGCCTTCTCGTGCTATACATGATCTGGGAATGACAGTCAGGTACATTACATTCACAATTTACTGTACAAAAGTATGACTACTCAAACTGCAATAGTAAAAGAAAATGGGCACTATTAATCCAGAGAGACTTAATAAGCAAGGTAATGCATCAATACAAGTTAACACATTACCTGGCACTGGAGCTTGTGTCCATATACGTGAAAGGCTGGCACAGCCAGGCTTAGACCAGTTTGTATTCCTTCTCCTCTCTTCTGATTGATTAAAATAAACAACAGTGAATACATAAATACTCATGACAACATTTACTCGTACAATAGTTTTCAGAAATGACTTACCTGCATATGAGAAGACAGAACACATGCAATGTCATAGATGACCTGGAGTTTGATGCTCTTGCCCTGGCATTTGCTCAGCAGCTCATCAATGACGTACATCGGAAAAGCCAGCCTATTGAAAACAAAATAATGTTACCCAATTGTTCAAATGTGTTCCACGATGCAAATACATTTATTTGGGAAAGATTTGGAGTTGCGAAAAGAACTAACCGTTCTCCCTGATGCATGTTCAAAAACATGACTGGAATCTCGTGTCGACAGCAAGCACCAAACACCCCAGTCACGTCCAGTTTGTCTTGCTGCTTCTTAGACCTGAGGCTGTTCCCGGCCTTAAAGTTGCTACAGTCCTGTTTAGAAAAGGAGATTTAAATATAACAACATGGAGATTTAATTATAACAACATACATTAACTCAGCCCGGAATGATGACCTCTCCCAGCTGAAAGATTGTCACAACTACTAAACTTTACTCACCTCGTTAGGTTTTGAGGCATCGGTATGGGAAACCAGGTACTGCTGAACATCTGCGTCTTTTACAAACATGATGTTCCCCTGCAACGGCTCAACCGGACTCCTCCCAGAGCTCTTTTTGCGAACAAGCCCAAAGTTGCCGTCCATAGAGATTATCATTTGTCCGTCACTCTGAAATATAAATCATAAAAGTGATTTGAAATCTGGTTCTGATGTATCATTCTCTTAAGTAAACAGTGTGAATATGAATTCTTGTCATTTCATTATATGAACATCTAGAACTAGATCTTACCTTCGGACATGCTGGACATGTTTTGCCATCATCGTAGGCTGTACATACATCAGATAATGTCTGGCGCCTGTGGTGGTGATTCCGGAACTGAGAGATGGATTCCCCAACAAGGGCCCTGTACAGCATGTTAACCTGTTAAGCAGTAAAAAAACAGTATTACTAATGCTGTAAATGACATGAGTATTTAACAGATGTTTCGGCTGGAATTCTAGAATAACAATTTTCAAAAATTGTGTACTAGGTATATATGCATTATGAATAATTTCTATAAATGCCTGCAAAATTCATTCACGTTCAGAGAAATTATATAGAAAAGAGGTAGGAAATGTGTTTTTACACTCATATCTTTGTACCAGTTAGTTGTGGAGTACAGCTGTAGTTCCTACACTTGTATAACTAGCCAGGACTAGTTTAAGAGGTTTCACAGTAAACCATAGTTCCATTGGACATTAATCGCTGGTCTAACAGACATTTGTACATTACCTCTGCAAGAGTGAGGTTGTTTTTCCATCTCAGCGTGTTGCAAAAACCCTCAACAGAGACCTGGCACTCCAACGATAAATACAGGAATAACTCAAGCAGAGCTATGGAAAACGCTGTCTGTGGTTTCTCTGGACTTGCAGGCCAGAGTCCGTACATCAAAAGGGTGCAGGGTTCTGGTTCACACTCGCATAGTGTGACACTGAAGTTGCACAGCTGGCCTACCACAGGGCAAAGGGAAAGGCAAACAGTTACTCTTGTATTCTTTACTTTTGTCAATTAAATCAGCATCAACAACAAGTGACATGATGTCACTTTCATGATAATGACATGAAAGGGTTCTATTTTTAGGAAAGGAATAACTAGACATTCACTAATAAATCCTAATATTAAATGTATTGCTTCAAAACAATTTCTATACACTATAATATGGCCTGTATGCTATAAACAAACCTGTGTTCACAACAATCTTCATGTCCCTTGTGTAGGTCCGATGGGAAACATGGTCCTCATTTAAACGTAGGCAATAATCAAGGGCAGCTCTCTCATAGTATGTTTGCTACGGAATAAGGACAAAGGACAAATAGAAAATGCAATGATCAACTTTGGATAGACAGAGACAGACAGACAGACAGACAGACAGACAGACAGACAGACAGACAGACAGACAGACAGACAGATTTGTCACACAGACTTCACATACATGTTGTAGTCTAAATCAAGAATAAATACTAACATTCCATTTCTCTGGGAGGTGTAATGAATTGATGTGTGTCGCTTCCACACAGCCTTCACAGAGGGCACAGGTGCTGCTGCATTCTAAACACCTGTGTGTAGCAACGTTGTTGCTACAAAAGGTGCAAATGTTTGTCGACGGTGATGCAGAATGAAAGGACACTTTGAGCATTGGAGTCTGTATAGACTCCCAAATGCTCAGTTCTCTACGTTTAGCCTTTCCATAGGCGGTCTCATTCGAACTGCATGTTGGGTCAACAGGTGCTTCTTCCATCTGTTCAAAAGGGGCAGTTGATGGGGCAGTCGATGGGGCAGTCGATGGGGCAGTCCCAGATGTGATGGAATGGGAACAGTGGAGAGGTGAAGAGCAGTTAGTCAAGAATGACCTTTTAGTCCCACCACCGATGGTCTTCCTTAGAATCTTTATCTTCTTTGTTGGCATGATGACTGATGACAGAATTAGATGGGAGAAAGATCTTCAGGTCAGGACTCTGCAATGAAGAAAACAAATATGACCTGAAGGACCTCCAAAGGAATGCAGTTAAGGCAATGACTGTTAATATAGACAACAATTTCATATGAGTCTTATATTCAATGTACCGTATATACAATGTAAACACTCTACATATCCATTCATAGGCAATATAAGTATATGATCATACAGTATGTCATGGTGAAAATGGTTAGCTATATTGTACCAGTATATTGATAGAATATAAATAATGTTAAGAGAATTAGGCCTATAGAACATGCAGATGTTTAGTCTTTGTCCATTGGTATTTTAAAAGATACAGTATCGTATTAGTCCTCCCTGTTCTAGCCCTAGAATGTCTCCAATGTTCGGTCGATTGACACTCAAATCTGGAGCCATAGAACGCTCCCATTGCGCGGCGGTTAGCAGCTAATCTGCGCGGCCCTAAAGTGCAGCGCGCTACTTGTGTACTCACCCAATAATGTATTCCTCAGCCTGGGAGAACGATATTGTCCTATAGTGTCATATCCATTTGAAGGTTCTGGCTGAAAACATGTACTTTGTAAAATATCACCACTTATCACGAGCCAACACGGACGATTTACACGACCGGGCGAGGGGCTCGGAATGACTGCTGGACTGAATATATCAAAATTTGGGATTGGGAAGCACAAAACGTACGGGGCACACAATTGACAGGTGCTTGTGATTGACGTGGGGTGACTAATCACACCACCTGCGTGATTGTGTGCCCCGTACTTTTGTGCTTCCAAAATAAGTTTTGATATATTCAGTCCAGCAGTCATTTCGGGCCCCTCGCCCGGTCGTGTCAGTCGTCCGTGTTGGCTCGTGATAAGTGGTGATATTTTACAAAGTACATGTTTTCAGCCAGAACTTTCAAATGGATATGACACTATAGGACAATGTCTTTCTCCCAGGCTGAGGAATTAATTATTGGGTGAGTACACAAGTAGCGCGCTGCACTTTAGTGCCGCGCAGATTCGCTGCTAACCGCCGCGCAATGGGAGCGTTCTATGGCTCCAGATTTGAGTGTCAATCGACCGAACATTGGAGACATTCTAGGGCTATCCCTGTTCATGCTTACGGCTGGACTAATAAGATGCAGTATGAATTAAAATACCAATGGACTTGGACTAGACTTCTGCACATAGTACAGGTTTAATTTAGAGGACCGTTCATATGTTCCCATCAAGTAAAAAACTGTTCTTTGTTCCCCGCACATCCAGAAATGCAGGGAACCAAAAAGTATAATTATTAATATCAACTCAAAACACACACAATGGAACACTATGGGTAGAAATTATGAATACTAGTGGAACGGGGGGCAACGGAATCAGTGAGCACTGGGTACATACGGGCGAGTGGGCACTTTGGGGTGGAGACATCTGGGCAGTAGGGACACCTGGACAACTGAACAAGTGGGCACCTAAATAAGGATTGCCCATATGTTCATAGTGCCCAGAATCCCAGATGTCCCACCATTGCTTGCATTTGAGTTTGAAACATATAGGAATGTTTTCTTGGGTGGGGAACATAGATTATTATTATCATCATTAATATTTTTAGTTTTTGGATGAGCAGGGAACATTAACGTGGGGAACATAGGGAGGACCCACCTTATAGCTACTATGACACCTGAATTCCCACACAAGAATCAATAATTTATAGCAGAGATGAGAGTAGACCTACTAAACCGTGTAAAAAAATATGCAAACTTGACTTTGGTACATTATTATCTCCCCGTTAGTAGTACAAAATGGTCAAAATGCCATGGCAGGCCTGCAATCCTTTTATGTTTTCTTTTCTTTTTTCCCCCCCTCACTTTGTTGTTTGGGTGCATTGAATGATTGCACTCAATAAGGAAAAGAAAAGAATTAAACCCATTGTTACACATATTGGTGTTGTTAATCTCAGAGTCTGGGAAGCCCAAAACGATAGTGTATGCTAGGCTAGCAGAGCAGGCACATACATGTTTGTTCGGCAAATGTTTGGTCGGCACTAATCATCACACGTTTGGCTGTGTTCGAGGCCAGCAATCACTCATTAATCAGCTTAAAATCAAGTTAAACATGTAGTCCTGTCAAATTGCAGCCATTTTACAAGTTCAGCTGTTGATTATATCTTAAAATAGAAGTGTAAATAGTTAGTCTCAGATTATCTTACCTGACGAGACGAGTGGTTAACTGCGCTCAAGAGATTTCTTTTCCTTGCAGCAGCGTCGTGGGCAGGTGGACTCAACCATTATTATTTATGGGGGTGTTAGCATACGCAAGTCAGTCCCTTGTGGGCCTAGTCCTTCTTATTATAATAGTAATAATATAATATAATATAAGAATAAGAATAATATAATAGTAATTATATAATAGTTGTTATTATAACTCTATGGCCTAGTCATACTGACAGCTTGCTGGCACCCCTTTTACTTGGTATGCTCTCCCCAGGGTGACCCGAACAAAACACGCCCCTTAATACCAGCCTAATACTGATTGTTTGATTTATTGATTTATTGATTGATTGATGGATTGATTGATTGATTGATTATTTGCATTGGAAAAGATGGGCCTACAGTTTCATGACAGTACAGATTCACTGGTACAAGGTCAACTAAAAGGAATGACCCCAAGAAAGCATTAAGCTTGTTTAAATTGAGATCCTTTTTTATTAATAACATTGAATAACATACAGATAGAACACAGTAGGCTACTATGCAGAAAGTAGCATTCAAATGACAAATATACTGCAAGAAAGAAAAGGTAAAGGTATGTACTGTAGAACTGTACACCTTTACTTTTCTTTTTTTACTTATTATTTTGTATTTATTTATTTATTATCATTTTGAACTGACCCCAACCCCCAATGGATGAGAGTCAGTCATTCTGTTCAGTCAAAATGTAATAAGAGAACTATAAAAGTAATGCTATAGAAAAATGTCCTATTTAATAGAGGTTTTGAAATACCGTATACATGAATCTTTAGAAAATTGCATTTCTACAAGCTCACAATGACTCGAGATTGTAGATTGGCTATTATCATATGCCCGAAATGTATCTATGGCTGAAATGGCTAATGTATGATTTGAAAGAATAATAGAAAACTTGCCCTGTAAGCAAGGCTTCAAAAAGCCCAAGGCTGTCCAGAACTCTAACACCCGGTGCAGTGCCACTAATCATGGCCATCCCTGATTTGTCTCAAACCATTCTTTTGTCAAATTCTTTCTCCTGCTATACAGAATCCAGTTTCTGCCCATATGGAGATCCCTGATGTCATCAATATTAAGCCCATATCTAACAGGACTACATATGGAAATGCCCATATATGGAGAAAGACAGCCCATAGGCCTATATGTGTGGCTGGTTCAGACAGGGATCTGCATGTATGGGCATAGAAGGGATTGTATATATGATGTCAGATGTGATAGACGTCATATCATTTTCACCTAACAAATAACTGAGTAAGCATGTTTGGGGACTCACAGCATATCTCCATATACAGTACATGGATCTCCATATAGACCGCCAAGACACGGCGCGACCTCGCTGAGGTCGCAAGTCACCCTGAGGCATCTTACTAGTATGTCTTAAGCAATGTGCGTGTGACATCATATTGAATCAGCAATGCAACACTGGGAGTAAAAGAGGGCACAGGGGCCATTACCTTTCAATATGGGTGATGCTTGAGTTAATTGGGACCCTGGGGGAAAAAGCCCTTCTGACTGACTGGACTAGTCCCCCTGGGCTACCTCACATATTCTCTGATATTCCTGATCATCAACTTCTGATCATCAACTTCAACTTGATCATCAACTTCCATTCTGTATGTGAGGCCTTTTTGGTTCAGCCCTGAAAGTCTGCCAAGGTGTTCAGGAACAGTGGGTAAAGGTATGAGTAGGCCCAATATTATTGAGCCCCCCTGGAGGCCCACTGTCCCAGCTGAAATGTATCTAAATGGCACGGTGGAAGTTTCCATACACACAGACTGTTACCATGCAGTTCAGTTTCATAGTGACTGTGTAGAGTCCATTCTCCATGGCTGATGAATGCTGGACCCTTGGGTCTAACCTTCCGAAATCTTGCTTTCTACACCAGAATGCTACTGTTACTGCATGTGCATTAATCATCAACCAAGCAGTGTTGTAAAGCAACTAAGTAGATTTACGTATGGGGGGTTGGGGGCAGATGAGGGACAGTGAGAAGATTGAGCTATTGAGGCTGGCACTGAGCTCCCAGATATATAACTGTGTCTGTCCCACACCTACCAACATAGATGTTCAAAAGATACAGAGGGGTGTAAACTACTGGTGAGCTATTGAGATATTTGAAGGATCAAGATGACTGGACTGGAGGGCTCTTCCATTAGCTAATTGTTGCGACCGAAGGTCACAGTTCACCATGAGAAATGTCACAGCTTGTCCACTTATAACCGGACATGAACACATTTTTACAGTCTATGAGTTTGCCACTGACACCATTCTCTGATGATGACACTGTGATGTCCGGCACATCTTGTCAATGTATCTGTGTATCTAAGAATGTAGCGCCTGGCACTGTGGTTCCCTTGACACATCAATGTGACATCACAAGTGATATCACAGGTGACATCACCTATGTAAAAGTCCATATATGGGTGTTCCCAGAATCCCATCTATGCCCATATATGAAGATCCCTGATGTCATCGATATATATCACTGGCCAGATGGCCAATGGCCCATATCTGTGTGGCTGGTTCAGAAAGGGATCTCTGTGTATGGGCCTAACAGATATTATATGTTGTGATGTCATGGGGACCACTCTAACAGAATCCCTTTCATGCCCATATATGGAGATCCCTGATGTCATCAACATTAAGCCCATATCTAACAGGACTTCATATGGGAATGCCCATATATGGAGGAAGACAGCCCATATCTGTGTATGGTTCAGACAGGGATCTTCATGTATGGGCATAAAGGGGATGTACTATATACAGTACATGGATCTCCATATATGGGTAACTGTTCTGATATACATCACTGGCCAGATGGCCAAGAATTAGGGTGAGGTTGCATGTCGCCCTGAGGCGTCTTACTAGTAAAAGAGCTTCTGACAGAATAGCCTTTCACAAGTAATATGAATACATCCATCGTCCAAGAATGGCTATATGGAGAGACCATACAGTATATGAGGAGAATGTACTATGAACGGTGAGTATACTAAGCACATCTACAACATAGCAACACTTCAACAGTAAAAGATTAACAGCTAAAATGTGAGCAGTCGTCTGTTATGGTTCCATCCACTATTTATTCGCCGCATAAACAAAAATTATGAGATTTAGCCTCTCCCACCCAAAACTTATATTTTGTTTTTTGATTGATTTAGTCCACAATCCAAGTTAAAGATATGATAAAGGCCCATTTGATTACCTCCATCATTTAGAAACCCACTCAAGGACCACTAGTCTCGGGAACACTGGTCGAGAACCATTGTCCCTTTTTCTCTCTTCAGACCTTCAGAATTGCTGGTCCAGCCAAGTGTATAGTTCATGTGTGGCATGCGGTTTGTCTCCTATTAAGAAATGCTGGCCATTTAACATTGATCAGCATGTGATTCTGCATTCAGCAATACATCCATATGAAATCCGGCTATTTGCATGCTTGACCATGTACATTTTAAAGTTTCCATTGCACATAACTTATGATCACGGTGTGCCACACTGTACAGCGTGTCAAAAAATGACAATATCAGATCAACATCTGAAAATCCATTTGACACTACGGTTTCCTCATGTGTGCAATGCAAATATCTTTATAGGAATATTTATATAGTTATGCTTAATGTGTTACTCAATCATATGTTACTCATTACCACATTCTGTATACTACAAACCTTCATCCTCACCATTGACAATGCATTGTTTAAATCCTGGCAAAATTATCTCATAAATCCATTTTGGAGAACATTTATGTATCATTAATAATCCACATTTTTAAATGTCCAACAAACTCTTCCAAAATAGTTCACTTTATTTATACTTTAACAATTGTTTTAACAATTAGTGTAAAACAAACATTGTAAATTATACAACATAATCCAAGCACAGGGAAATGAATACAATTGAAATATGCCACACACAAATTAAATCAAAACCTACATAAACAATGTTCTGTTGCATATGTGCTTCCTGAAAGAAAACTCCAGTGGAGCTAACCCACTCGGGGGGAAAACTAAATTATTTCAAGTTGTTAACATGTAACACAATAACATGTGAGCTTCTTGGCCAAGATAACTTATTTTCTTGCTCGTCCTTCCAAAAGTTAGGATTTGCTAGATTGATGCCACATTTACACTACATGACTCAACCTATCTACACATGGTGTTTTTTTTTTTTTTTTTTTTAATCTATTGAGAAACTCAAACCGGTGGCCGACCTCTAATAAAAAAAAAAAGAAAACATTTACATTGCAAAGGCAGTATAATACTGTATCAGTATTGGTTGCGACCGTCAGGTCGCAGTTTAGTATGAAAACCTCCACCGGCCGTCCGTCTCTGAGTCACACGTGTGACGTGACATCATCAGCTGTGGACTCTGTGATGTCACGTCACACGGGCAGCCAAGCGACCGTCAGGTCACGCTGTGACCTGACGGTCGCTTATCTCCCGATTTGGGAGTCTTACTGGTATAGTCCCATGTGACTTCACATTACTAGGTAGACAGAAGGGAAAAGAGTGACACTAAAGTGTAATTTATCTCCAAAAATCCAAATATGGGTTGTTAAGTTTGGAGAATCCTTTAAACAATGTTCTGACGCGTATGTGCTTCCTGACATTCTACAGTAAAGAAGACCTCGGTGGAGCCAACACGCAGAAGGGGGGGAAACAAAATTATTCCAGCTTTCAAGTAGTTAAATAACATGTGGGCTTCTTGGCCAAGAAAAAAATAAAAAATAAATAAAACAGTAATTCCAAAGGCGACGTTAATATAATACTGATTCAGTATTGGTCTAGGCCCAGTTGACATTAACATTACTAGGTAGACAGAAGAAGATAGTATAATTTATCTTCACAAATCCCAATAAGGGTTATCAAGTTTGGACAAGTGTGTTCCAATCAGGGTTCACTAATTAAATGTTTGCCAATATAAAACATACATGCTACCCTCTGCAGAGTAATTTGAGGCTTAATTAACACAATCTCGTAGTAGACACTTATCTTACATACAATATCCCATTACCCCTTTTGAACATCAAAAAATAAAATAAAGACTTAATGTCTTAAAATGTGTCAACATGTTGAGATCAAATGAGAAAATAAAACAAATTGAATGTAACGTGTTCTAAACATAACACAACAACCACTCAGCATGATAAAATCTGCTAAAAACGTTGGACAACCTGCAGTTAACGGTGTCATTCAAAATTGAGGTATAAAACATATCCAATTAAACATTTCTTAAATTCCTTTGCAGTATTTTTCAACCCTATAAAGCCCATGTTTTCAGTGGCATTGCCTAAATTATATTCCACATTATGCTGAAAATACAAGAATTTAAGCAAATTCACCATAGTGTAATGGTGTAATATTTTTTAAGGCCATCTTGCATCGTTGCTGAAGGCAACTTTATTCCCTCACTTATTGTATCAACAATAAACAACAATTGTATCACTATTATTTCAAAATACAGACTTATTATATGACAGATCACAAAGAGACAGCAAAGATCAGTCTGATCACAACAACCAGTCTTGCTGAATATTATTTTAACTGTCTTTAGGAAATTGGTTGATGTACTAGCTATTATGCCAGCTATTGTCTGTACCTGGCTCAAAGATGGACAGAATGCCCAAGAGTTTTCAGTCCAACAGTGTGTCTCTTCTCACACACAACAAGTGTCTCAAACATGAATAAGAGTCTCACAGTCGATAAGAGGAAGGCCTCAAAGGAACAATCGCATCCAGACCAAACCCAGTTCTTGCAGTTCTTTTGAAAACAAACGTTTCAATCTTCTAATAGAAGCACTGTTCACTGGTGCACAGAGGCCTGGGATGAGAGGAAAGTATATTGGGAAGAGGAGCAGCGGCCAAGGGCTTATGGGGCTGTGTAGAACTCAGAATACTTGTCAAACCTCTCCATCTACAGCTAACTCTGTCCTGCCTCATTTTTGCATTCAGACCAGGTTCAAACATGTCTCTGACCCCTCTGAGGCAGCAGATGTAGAATCCAACCATCAATTCCTGGCTCAACAAGCAGGACACTCACTGCTTGATCTCCGTAGTCTACCAGGAATCCATTTTATCCTAATTGTAATGGTCAGTAAAGCAATTGTTAAACTGACAGAGGATATTAGTTGTCAGGCTGGCACCGTTTGCATAGGTTTTTCTTGAACCCACACGCTAGGTGTCCCCACAACTTGCACTTGGTGCACTCTCGCCAAGGAACATATCTCTCGTCAGAATTCAGCTTCTCGTCTTCATAATGGCCATGACAGATGATGCAGAGTAAATAGCCTGGCTCTTTCTTCGAAGGACCCTGCTTTGGCTCTTTCTTCAAAGGACCCTGCATCAGCTCCTCTTTCTTCGAAGGACCCTGCTTCCGCTCTTTCTTCGAAGGATGCTGCCTCGTCTCTTTCTTCGAAGGACGCTGCTTAGGCTCTTTCTCCGAAAAAGGCTGCCTCCCTGGAAAAAAGAATGATGATCAGACTCTGCAGTGGAAAATTGCAGCTGAGAGACAACCATTACACCTGTACACGTTGGGCACCGGCCTACTCGGGAAAGATGTAAGGTGGGATCAATGCCACCCCACCAGGCACTGCAATCCCTCAGTAGTCTTTTAAGTGTGTGGCGAATTTGAAGTGTGTGTGTGGGTGCGTGTGCGTGCGTGTGTGTGTGGGGTGGTGGTCCGTACATACAGTATGTACGGAATAAGGCTGTTGCGTTTTCTAATCAAACAGAGAGTCGAAATTGTTGTTTGATTCAGTGAAATCACAACCCAAATCGCGATTCACTTCCATGTATGTGCATGTCCAATTGCACGTCCGAATCACAAGGCTTTGTCATGTTTTTTCTGTGCATCCGGTGCATGAATGCTTCCGACAGGGAGAGAAAAAAGACAGGGGACAGACACACACACATCGACCGCAGACAGGAGTTCACTCACAGTCATATTAAGTCATATTAATAGTCATATAGCTCTCAGTGCTGTAAAAGGAGGCATTTAAGAATAGTCTATCCTATATCATATCGAAAATCGAATCATGACCTTTTAATCGAAAGTGGAAGGGAATCGTGGATTATGCATATCGCAACAGCCCTAGTAAGGACGTACGTACGTACTTGTACAAGCTACAAGTACTTGGGTGTGGAAATGGACAATAAACTGGACTCGACTGGGAATACAGATGTCCTGTACAAGAAGGGCCAGAGCCGGCTTTACTTTCTGAGGAGGCTCAGCTCTTTTGGTGTGTGTAGGACTCTGCTGAACATGTTATATCAATCAGTGGTGGCCAGCGCAGTGCTCTATGCAGTGGTATGTTGGGGGGGCAGTATCAAGGAGGGCGACAGGAAGAGGCTGAATAGGCTTATCAAGAAAGCGGGTTCTGTCCACGGTACCACCTTGGATACTGTGGAGGAGGTGGCCAATAACAGGATCAGGACTAAACTCCTGGCCATCATGGACAACCCCTCTCACCCCCTACATGACGCTGTGAAAGGGCAAAAAAGCTCCTTTAGCAACAGACTGTTACATCCAAGTTGCAAAAACGAGCGCTATAGGAGATCTTTTTTGCCCACAGCAATAAGACTGTACAACTCCTCATCTGGTTGGCTTGACCAGGCCATTTAGGATGGGGGATGTGAGATTTTGTATTCAGTTAATTGAAATTATGCAAACGTTTGGTTAAGTATAATAAAACAAAATTGACTATTTGAATACTTACTCTTTACAGCTGGCTGCACAACTACAGTAGAAGTGTCCATATAAGCTGTGGAACAATTCCCATCTGGAAAGAGAAAGATTAGATCACTACATCTGACAACCAAAAACATTACACTACTATACCTAGTCCAGAAAGTAAAGTTTTGCATGTCCTATTGTACGTTGTCAGTGTGTGACATTGCAAAGCTGTGACACTGATAATTCAGCTGCTGTTAGCAGCTGAATTATGCGTGGGGGGGTTAGTCCCTGCATGCTTGTGTCTCATGCTATAAAAACAGTAGCGGAGCCTTATGGCTCCACAAGGCTATTTCTATTGGCCTCTATTGTTCACAATATATGTAAATGAAATGTTATCTGCTTGCAAACGTAACCTGTTCCTGTTCGCAGATGACTCGACTCTACTCGTCTCAGACAGGGATAGTATGCAGGTTGAAAAGACCCTTAGCTCTGACTCTGAACAAAATAAGATCTGCTCTGGGCTCAATGACAACAAATTATTAATACACATGAGCACACGTACGACTAACGGATGAGATCATTCAGCCCCTGTATGACTATGGAGTCCACGTATGGCATTGCACCACACCTAAGGCCCTAAAAACAAGAGTCCTAGCATCTTAAAAAATAATAATTATGGTCCTTATCGTGTTCCCCTCACCGCTATTCAAGCTTATGGTTGTTCAAAAGTAGATGACAGAGTACAGCATCTTGCAAAGGGCCTGGTGTACAAGATACACTACACCACTAAAGCCCTATTTACACTGGCAGCCAAATCCAGCCTGAATCAACCCTGAATCAGATTTGAGTCACATCCAGAGTGGAATGGGATTTGTTTAAATAAGTCTAAAAAGGGAGTCTTACCGGTTTAAATCAGTCTAAAAATGCAGACATTACAAACTGGGGGAATTGCATCTTGATTTACAAGAGTGCAAGGAGTGTAATAAAAAAAAAAAAAGATTTCAGCATAAGTAGTGCTACAGATTACTACGGTAATCAAAGCAGATATGTCTAGGCATGGCGGCTTAGGGTTGACATTGGTAATATCAGTCTGAACACAGAGATCTGATATGGTCACTTGCAAATGTGGTGTGAAGAGTCGGGCCAAAGGATCGCATTTGAGAAATAATACCGATTTAGGCTGGATTAAAAAATGGGACGTCAAGGATGTTCAATTACAACACTAGAGGCAGCGCCACAAATCACGTTCAACCCAGATTCAGCTCAAACAAGAATTCTCCTGCTATACCACACAAATTTGGAATTCCCTATATTCCTTTAAAATCGATCTGAAAAAACACCTACAGACGGCTGCCACTCGTCAAAATAAGCCTTGCCTAACCGTACCCTTCCCTTGACCAGTTTTATTTTTTAATTTATTATGTTTTTTCTGATGACAGCTTCTACATAGTACTGTGTTCTGTCTGTCTGCCATTCAAAGGTATTCGAATAAAAACTAAAGAGAAGGATCTCAATGAAAATAAGCTGCAGCTTTCCTAATCTTATCCTTTAAGTTGACCTTGTACCAGTTAACTGTAGTCATGAAACTGTACCTTTTCTCAATCAATCAAAAGGCTTACTTTGTAATGCTTACAAACCAGCAGAGGGCTGCTAAGGTTCAAGTGGTTAAAGAAGTAAACATACCATCAACGATGGCCTCCAGAATTTCCATTGCACTCTGACCCTCTGTATTACTGGTTGGCCCTATTCAAGACAACAAAACCATTACAAGTTAGTAAGTCCAAGTGATGCATTCACAGACTTCAAAGACTATTTTTGTCCTAAAATAGATACCAGCAGAGGGCTGCTAAGGTTCAAGTGGAAGTAAACATACCATCAACGATGGCCTCCAGAATTTCCATTGCACTCTGACCCTCTGTATTACTGGTTGGCCCTATTCATGACAACAAAACCATTACAAGTTAGTAAGTCCAAGTCCAAGTGATGTATTCACAGACTTCAAAGACTATTTTTGTCCTAAAATAGATATAGTATTCATATCAGATTTTCAGACAACCAAAGGGCATTGCAGAAGCAAGATTGTTGTATCAAAGCACTTATATTGATGGTTAACATAAGTTGAACTTGAAAATAATTTATACATGGGCTAACGCAGGGGTCTTCAACATTTTCAGGCCAGGGACCCCTTAGTTGAGAGAGAGATGAAGCAAGGACCCCCACAACCTTTTCATAGATTCCATATACAGTAGTTTCATCGTTTGACAGCACAATCATCACATTATTTTGGATTCATGTCTATTTGTGTTTTCAAATATTTAACCACTTGAGCCGTTATTACCTAATAAACTTGACCTTTTACTCTGTACTTAGTCTTCTCTTTTTACCACTCTACCACGCGCGAGGCGTTGTGAGCTTGTAGATCTGCAGTTCTCAGAATATGGACACTAGGGTTCAAGTTGTTAATATGAGGCGTTGTGAGCTTGTAGATCTGCAGTTCTCAGAATATGGACACTAGGGTTCAAGTTGTTAATATAAAAAGGATTGGAAGATTTGGAGGACCCTCTGTAGTAACTCTGAGGACCCCCTTGGGGTCCCGGACACCCTGTTGAAGACCCCTGGGCTAACGGGTTACCAGAATGAATTTGACCAAGTATATTCATGATAAATGACCCCATTTGAAGACCTACCAGCAACAGTTTTCAAGTTCAACACCACCTCACTGGTTGATGGGTCAACTTGCTCCACAGCACTATCTGTTAAGAAAGGTCATACAGTTTTCATCACTGCAAAAACGAGCTGAGAATGCACAAACAAGTTAACTGTCACAGCATAAACAAATATGCAAGTCTGCAGACAAAAGTTCATCTTACAGACAAATAATGCCATTCTTTACAACTGACCTTCAACAGTGGTGGCCACTGCCATAGAGGTAGAATCCTCTAACAGGGGGACTGGCACCTCAAGATGTTCCACTGGAAATAAATGGCAGACATTTTTCATCACTGCAATGCAGAGCCATTTCTGATAGACACAAACAAACTGGCACACCACATACACACTTTCAAGTAGCATTTGGCCGATGATAAACACATTGTGTACCCAGGTGCGCTGGAGAGAAGGAAAAAAGTATGACAAAATTGGTCCAAATCTCAAAATCACTTACTTATTTCAAAGGACAACTGCTCTGCTGCTTGAAGGATTTTTTGCAGTTGATTCCTTCCAAAACGAGAAGGCTTCTTAAGAACGAGGCCATCAGGCATTCCAGTGACTCTGATCAGGACCTTTTGGTCCTTCAGAGACTGGTATGGCATATTCCCTTGGCCTCCTGCCTCCCCTAAAATGACACATCAACATTTTTTATACATACTGTACACAAAGTATGTCGTAAAACTCATACGAATGGAAAACTACAATACTGTTAACTTCAACATGAGAATGAAGATGGTGATGCACCTATTGTCCAATCTGTTTCAAATAAGTTCAAGAGTCGAGCAGTCCTTCAAGACACAAGGGTCTCATGTACATGTAGGTAGGTACCATAATGTCTCAGAGGTGGGCTGTGGTCAGTTCATAAAATCAGCCTACCAGTGACATAGATAGGCAGGTTTTGTCATTTCAAACAAGATTTCCAAATATTTAAATTTACCTGATGAAGTTATGAATGACAAGCGTTTTCCCAATAATATAATTGCATGTTTTCTCTTACGCACCCGTCGGTGGAAGTGTGAAAGGTTTGTTTCTCTACTTTTTGTTGATGCAAGAACAATGTCCTTTATTTCTATTTTCTATTCGATCATGTCACTAGTAGGCAAGTTTCTTAACTGTCCAACCCCCCCCCCCCCCCCCAGAGTCATTAGATAGAAATGAAGAAAGGATGAAATTGTGTGGTCCCTTAACTCTACCATACAGATTGTTTAAAATAAGTGTAACATTAAATGAAGCACAACTAATTGGTTAGTATTAATGATGTATTTGTTATCATTAGTTTAAAATTTACTGTATTTTTGGTTGAAGAGATCCTGGACTCTCTTCACTATTTCACCTGGTCTGTCTTTGGTGGAGGACACCCCACTCGAGTTAGCTGCAAATGTAAAGAAAATACAAAAATAATAACACACACACACACACACACACACACACACACACACACACACACACACACACACACACACACACACACACACACACACACACACACACACACACACACACACACACACACACACACACACACACACACACACACACACGACAAGTTTGGGTGCATCAGTGTGGATGTGTTAGTATAAACCTTGAAAATGACAAGCAAACTTCTCGCTTGCTTTGGTCTTCGATAGGTACTCCTCGGCTCCCTTGCTGCAGTATTCATAGACCACCACCGGCTTTGTGTCTGCCTGTTTGCGGTCATATGCCATAGCAGAGGCCTCAACGCCTAACTCTTCCAGAGAGTCCACCTTTAATCACATTCAAATAGATTCACAAATCAGCATGAAATAAACCATAACAGGGTTTGAGAAAATGTCTTCAACTAACATGTAGAGATTCATATTGAGAGAGGTATTAGACAGGTTAATGAGAACTTTAGGCTATGTTTGAAATCACTCCTTGTTTCCTTTATAATATATTGTTTAAATGTGCTTGCTGTCCTTAAAAATAAAAACAATTACAACAGTAAAATGAGGGGAGGAATTCATAAGTGAACAGAATACATGATTTCAAACACAGCTTTAGAAAAAAATATATTAGATAATCAAAGATTATAAAATGATGTAAAAATTACGATTTAGTTGAATTTGTATTGATTCGGGTCTAGAGCTTTGTACTAGACAACACTTGTTAAGTGCATACGCAAACAATTCAACCTAAAATGTAAATAATTTGCAAATCACGTCAGTTCAATCAAAGTGTGCCCATTCGCTTTTTGAGATATTCTAAAGATGCTGTAGGGACTAAATTATTATTTAATTATTAAATACATAACAGAATCACAGATACAAGGCAAAGAGGTTGGGCCGTTCAAAAAACATCATCATTGCTGACGGGTGGAAACATTGTCCAGATTGGACAAGGAATGGAAAAAAATAAGCTGTGTTCCATCAACAACTATATGTGACTGACTGGCTTCAGGATTGGTTTTCAAAGCAGAGCCTACTCAAATAATTTAGGCAGAATACAAACATCTATCTGGAACTGCCTCAGGTGCCGCCGCTTCTTCCACGCCCTCTGCTCCTGGGTGAGGGGCTTCATTTTGTCTGCAGCCTCCACAGCAGCGGCCTCTGCACGGTATGCAGCTTTCTGCTCATCATTTAGTGATGACCATTTGGTGTTTATGTTCCTCAGAGAGTCGTTATTGCCTGATAATGTGGGAGAAGGGAGGGTAAATGACAGACAGAAACATAACAATAAAGTCTGAATAGTTATTTTGAATGTAGATAAGATAACTGAAAAATACACATTTACTAGGAGCAGATACATAACTGTCAACCTGACTATAATGAACAAAGGGCAACAGAACAGGGCTGGGCAATAAAGTTGGGTTAGGAAAACACAATTTCTTCCAGAAAATTTGCAAATCTCGCTAATCCCCCCTTTATATTTCACACTTTATAGTCTAAAAGTGACAAATCTTGCACAGATGTAGCCCAGGGTATGCTCTAATGATTTAGCTAGGGTACCCGAGTCGGCGGCCTTCGGGGTCACCACAGCGGCTAAATCAAGTTTGGCTCCCATCGACTTTCAGGAAAATACCCAGAAAAAAGATCTGCTTTAAGTAGGATGTGCAAGCATTTGTTTTGCACAAAAATAATTCCTTGGGCTATAAATGGCCCAAGAAAATGGGTATTTTCCTCCTGTATAGAAAGTCAATGGGAGCCCAACTTGATTTGGCCGCTGTGGGTCGCCGACTCGGGGGCCCTAGCTAAAGACTTTGATTGGTGCAGGGGAGTATGGACCAGATTGTAAATACCATCATTAATCTATTTCACTGCAGATTAGGATATTATCCCTAATCTTTAAATTCAACAAATTCTTTCAATGGACAAAAATCTTGTTTTATTTGATGGCCTTCCTGCCCTGGCATGGTTTGCAATATGCTGCAATACACCCGAGTCAGACACTAGACGTATTCTCTCACCGTTGCCATGTAACTGTTGTGCACAAAACAGGTTATATCCTGTCAGCGCCCTGGTTCTCATCTTTGCTTTTTTGGTGGGCTTGGATGTAGAGGGATTTAGATCCCTCTTGTGATTCCCAATCCAATTCTACAAAGACAGAAACAGACATCAAGACAGTTAATATTATAAACAGACATCAAGACAGTTAATATTACAAGGTAATAATAAAATGGCATATGTATTTACATTCAAAATCAAAGTAAACTTACTTTAACGATAGCCGGTTCAAGCCCGGTGGCTTCAGCCGCTGTAATCACGAGAGGCGAGGAGGTTGAAGTCATTCCTCCACTGAAGGAGGACATCAGTACCTCCCTCTGCTCAGCAGAAATGTGAGCTCTTTTCCCTAATGGAATAGTAAAAACAAAGCAAATCAGTAATGGAAAATAAATGTATATCCTATAGATGACTGGGGTCCCACAGATGTTCCTTTCCTTCCCTCTCTTTACACCAAATAGCTTCAATGAAAATTGATCTGTGAGCCTGTACGTATATGCTATTGACATTCAAATGCAGATTTTCACATAATGACTTGAACAGAATGGGGGGAAGCCAAGATTAAAATGTAACATGCAATAAAACTATAATGTAATGCTTATCCATTTACACACTTGACAATGACATTCTAAATGGGTTCATCAACTCTTGTAGTGTCAGTAGCTGAGGAGCTTACCCTTTTCTTCCATTGGGCCTAAAACAGAAAATAGAGATACTCAGATTACATGCTTCAAATGGTATTGAACATTCTAGTCTTTTTCATGAATACG
>NW_027664959.1:0-17500 GCF_963921795.1 Nannobrachium achirus
CAGATGGCCCCCCACCCTAGAACCTGTATATGGGCTCTGCCTGACGTTTCTTCCAATTAAGTGGGCGTTTGTTAGGTCACGTAAAAGTGTCCTGAGACAACTTGTTGAGATTTGAGACATTAATACAATTGAATTGAATAGAGGAGAACAGTGCACTCAGATAATGCTAGGGGGGTGGAGGGGGTTATTTCTTCTGAGCATTATGATACATCTGTGCAAAACATCTCAAACAGCCATACTATACTGTAAAACATCCATCTCACAATTGACTTTTTGTTGGAGATGCAAAATGGATCGATTTGCTACTCCTGGAAAAACGAATAAACGAGAAACTATAAGTGCCAGATGGAAGTATGGCTGTTGAACTGTTTTCATCAAAGTGTCCTATATCTGTATAGAGGCAAGCATAAAGTGAGTGTCAAATCGAGTGGCAAATCCAGTGGCAAAGTGAGTTTAACATCGTTTAAGGCCATAAAGTAGTTTTTTGCCACTCAGTAGGCGTTCCCACATAACTTCCGGGTATGATGATGATGTCACACGCATACCCTCTACAGTTTGTGATTGTTTTTTAAAGAGTCATGAAACCCTAAATCACTTTTTCTATGAATATATATTATATCAATGAGTCATTTGTGATAGGGAGCAATGATATGGTTCAATTTGCCCACAGACTTGTGGATTCAGAGCTTCCTGCTGTTTTTGTAGCTATTTCTGTGTACTTCCAGTTTCTGCGCCACTCATTACATATTTGCTCCCTGCTTGCCATTAGTTCGGCATGAGGTGGCTTATCTAATTACTATTAACGTTTGTTTTATATAGACTTGTATCAAGGGGGCGTGGTTTCACTGTTCTTGCATTGGAGTGACTCGTTACATGTTGGAAGTATCAATACTGCGATGTAGAAACCCTCTGTTACAAGTAAACGTCCGGGATTCAAAATGTACTAAAAAATAGCCAATCTACAAGCTCACAATGCGTCGCTTTTCCGTGCATTTGGACGTCTACACACTACACAGACAGAAAATAGCCGACAGTGCTAGCATCCATCGCTACGGTTGTCCCCGCCAAATACAATGATATGTATTTGGCCACTGACCCCCATCTCAACATATGTCGTTCCGGGGACCCCCAGAATTAAAGATTTGCGTAAAAACTTTGGTGCAGAATAGATACACGCAGTCCCCCCCCCCCCCCCCCGCGCTCCCCGCTACACAGGTCTATCTCTGTAGCCCATCACACCATCACACAACACCAACCGCACATCCATCACTGTCACACACACACACACACACACACACACACACACACACACACACACACACACACACACACACACACACACACACACACACACACACACACACACACACACACACAAACGCACAAAAGCACAAGAGAGTACTCAAGGGGGTATGTAGACACAGCCAGTCACTTACACATAGACATGGACACACGCACACGTACACGTTTGTGCCATGCACGCATGCACGCAGTCACGCAGTCGCGCACGCACGCACGCAGTCACGCACGCACGCACGCACGCACGCACGCACGCACGCACGCACGCACGCACGCACGCACGCACACACACACACACACACACACACACACACACACACACACACACACACACACACACACACACACACAGGCCTGCAGCAGCACTGTTAATGCAGGCGTACAGAGACAGAGAGAGAGAGAGAGAGATGGATGGAGTAGGAGGTTGAGATGCAGCTCCAACTGTGGGAACTATTTACAGAGAGAAGGAAGAATCGATGAGCATCTACAACAAACACACACAACACACAAACGCGCGCAAGCACGCACGCACACACACAGAGACCTATCTTTCTGAGGAGCCAGGCTAATAAAGAGAAGAGACAAGGCAGAGATACAGAGAGAGTGGCTGGGTGAGTGAGAGAGACACAGAGAGAGAAACACTATCAGGGCCAGAGAGCCATGGCCCTGATACTTAACAACCCACCAGCCCTTATAGCAGTGGTTCTCAACCTTTTCAGGCCGCGACCCCCAAAATAATCATATTTTACCTGGGGACCCCCCACCCCACCCAGGCGTGACAATTTGGCCAAAGTGTAATTTGTCAATTTAGAGGTAGGCCTATTAAAAAGTCCTTAAATTGACACTTGGAATATGTGCTACCTTCTATAAACTTAAACTTCATGTTGGTTTGAGTGAGAAAACAATGTTCCACATTAAGCTATCATCTGGGGACCCTCATTTGGGGACCTGCCTGGGGGTCCCGACCCACAGGTTGTAGACCAGCCTCAGGACAGTGACATCATTCCCCAACAAATCCCACCCAACCAAATTATTAATCAACAGAAACAAAAAAACATTGGGTTGAAACAAGAAAAACCCAAAGTAAACTTAATTGCTATCTGGCCCTAAATAGACAATACACCGTGGCAGAATATTTGAGCATGGTGACTGATAACAAAGTGAAGAAAAAAACATGTAACAATGTACAGACTCAGTGAGCCCAGCCTGGCCATGGAACAGTGGCGTCAGTTCAGCAAAAGCTAGGGTATGGCAAAGATGGGAGTCCTCATGGAAAAGAGGCATTACATTTTGTATAACACAGTTCTATTGTGAAAATAGCAGATCTATATGCTCACAACGCCTCGCGCTGCGAGGCGTTGTGAGCATGTAGATCGGCTATTTTCACAATATCTTAAAAAGAAAAACGAGTTTTGTTCGTTTTTTACCCAGGTTTCTACGGTTTCTAGGGCTGGATATGGCAGCCTGGAATGGTTGTTCAAGTGCAGCTAAACTTGGCATGTAAGTAAACAATAATGCATTGCACCTGGGAATATACCATTTTGTCAAGATGGGGAGAATACAGTGTGGAGAATATAATTATAATACCTTGTTAAAGTGGCCATTTTGTTACATTTTGCACTTTATTTTACTGTAATTTAACAACATGATAACCAGCACCCCCTGGACCCAGGGTATGGCAGCTGCATACCCCTGCCATACCCAATTGACGCCCCTGCCATGGAAAAAGGCAGACACAGACAAACCTGTCTGCCCAGAGAGGACAGGCTGTGTTCTCACTGTGGTCAAGGAGTGGTGGAGACAGAGCTCCACTTCTTGACTGCATGTGACAAATATGAACACATAGGAGAAGGATACTATACCCTAAATTCACACAAATAACAAAAACAAAGATACAGCTTGACTCTATCCAGGCAATCCCCTACCCATTAGGTGAGAAAGTCGAATGTTCAAGGTTGGCAGCTAAATATGTAGCCGCCTGCCACAAAATGAGGGACAATGGGTGAACATTTTATGAAAATTTCATTTTACTTATGTTTTTCCTTGTCTTGTTTGTATTGTTTGTTCTGATTCTGAATATGTATTAACTTTGGCAATAGCCTGTAAGGATGCTTGTCATGCCAATAAGGCACATTTGAATTAGAATTTTTGAGAGAGAGAGAGTCAGACAGAGACAGAGACAGAGACAGAGACAGAGACAGAGAGAGAGACAGAGACAGAGACAGAGACAGAAAGAGTGTTAGCAGAGACGTGCAGAGAATGTTACAGAGGCAGTGGCTGAAATTTCGAAAAGGGCCTTTTGGTGGAAATATAAAAAATGTCAGACCTCCAAGCTCACAAAGCGAGGTCGGCTATTTTTGGTGCTTGAAACCATATTAAACGAATCAAGTGAATACTGAGATGTGGCGTAACGGCATGGACATAAGAGGCTGCATTCAAGTTCATGAGAGTTTGGACAAGGTAATTCTCTTAAATGCTGCCATCAGGTATGGCATGTAAAGAGGGCATTTGCATTTCTTTCACCATAGTAAAAACTGCATTCATGGTTCTGGAGAGGGCACTTTTTACAGACAGATATAAGGGCAGGGGCTCAAGCCCCCTTTGATGTCTATGTGTGCACGTGCCTGAGAGTTAGAATCATTGCGTGACAGAACGGGAGAGGGACGACGGGCAGACAGACAGGACAAGAGGGCAGATGGGAGAGAATGAGTGACAGCTTGCTTTTCGGCATCAGCATGCAAGCCAAAGTTCCCTCCCTCCATCTTTTCCTCCTCCATCCATCCCTCCCTCCCTCCCACCATCCCACCCAGGGGCGTCACAAGGGGTAGGAAAGTGGGACTGAGTTACTGGGGCCCAAGGTGGAGGGGCCCTAGTAACTTTAGCTATTGAAAAATAGCAGATATACAAGCTCACAGCGCGGCACCGAGTGCCGCGCTGCGAGCTTGTAGATCTGCTATTTTTGAAAAGTTGTGAAAATGTGTGAAAATCTTTGAATATATGCATTTTTTAAGCGAACATGTCTAACTCAAATTTTGCTTCTGGGGGGGTCCCTGCCCTGGGACTAAATATTTTGAGATCGGGGTCCGTGGCCAAATACATATCATCTTGGGTGTCCCTGACATATAGTAGAGGAAAAAATAGGCCAGAAGTTGACCATACCCCTACCCGGGGTAGAACAAAACGCGACATAGTTTTTTCATATCTTTAGGATGTCCCTTTCATGAAATGGATTGTCCAGAGTTTTGCTTTTACTGCAAAAGTCATGAAATTGATCCATGAAGGGACTCACCACATAAGCAAAAAAACGCCTATCCTGAAAGATGGAGTTCCAAGTCAAACCTTTGTCATTTTCTACCTGCAGGTTGTTTTCACCTCATACTTGCACAGAAGGTCTACAGGTAGTGTCCTTACATCCCAGAACAATCAGAATGCAAAAATATGGTTCTGTTTTGAATCTGCTGCCTTTTATATAAGGACCTTCTATAGGCGGAAATGACATTCCTAAGGAAAATTCCCCTGTAATCCTTCTATAAGGGGTAGTACAAACTATGACAAAGTTTTTTCATAACTTTTACTTGTCCTCTTCATGAAATGGATGGTCAGTAGTTTTGCTTTTACTGCAAAAGTCATGAAATTGATCCATGAAGGGACTCACCACATAGGCAAAAAATACGCCTACCCTGAAAGATGGAGTTCCAAGTCAATCCTTTGTAATTTTCTATTGCTGGTTGTTTTTACCTCATTCTTGCACAGATGGTCTACAGGTAGCGTCCTTAAATCCCAAAATAATCAGAATGCAAAAAAGTGATTTACCAAGAAAGGGCAGAAATATCCCCACAAGTTAATCATTCCACTTACTGGTAGGGAAGGAGCTGGAAACAAGGGCCTACTACAAACTTGATATCCCGGTATCAATAAGCTTTGGGCTTATCAAGCTTGTTATTAAGCATAGCGGCCCATGACATCATGTTTAAATAATCAAGACAAGAGGCGATTAATATATTGTTACAGTACTATTCATAATATATAGCCATTTAACACTTACTGCACACTAATGAATGATTTTCTAAAGATATTAAATGACAATATTTTTTACTTTTGTCAATTCTCATCCTCATAGACAAACTCAGACTCACAACAACTGGCCAATGCAAAAAGATACCAGTTCTGTTCAGAATCTCACATCTCACATCTTCCCACAAAATATTATAAAGCGCTCAACAGTGGGCTCGATAAAAGCCCATGGGTCAATAAGCAGGATCTATAAGGTGCTCATTATCAATACAAATTAACAAACTCCATTCAGATTGTCAATAGGGAATACACCAACAACCAAAATAAACCAGAAGAATATGTCATAATATGCTTGTATTGTGAATCAGGAGTTTTTCTATATATGTGTGCCATTCTTACTGCATGCCAAATAATCAAACAGCAGCTTTTTCTCATTTTAATTTATTTCGTTTATTTCTTTTTCAATATTTTCATATCAACAACTAATTTGAGTGTGAGGGGGACTGACCAATTTGCAAAGCTGGTCAATGGATACAAAGCTGTGATCTCCCAAATTCAGACATAATTTTGTCAGGAGTTTGTTCGTGACGTAATCGGCTGTGTATCTATTGGTCAATGGCTGGTCAATGGATTAATTGAATTCAGTCTTACTATTTATGTTATGGTAATAAATATGGTATGATGGTATATATTATTATAATATAAACGGTAAGAAGGAATTCAGTTCCCAGTGGATTACAACCAAGGGCCACTACAATGCTCTACAGTCAAGGCTGGTCCACAAGGCACAAGCTGGTATAAAAGGATTGTGTCATTTCTTGTTTATTTTAGTTTACAGGCAATGTACTGTAAATACAGGAGCAATATTATGTACAACACAATCCCACAGAGAGACATTGAGGCACGTACTACTTTGACTGCAACAATCCTTATCATAGCAGTAGAGTTGGGTGAGGTCTCTTACTGCTTGGTGCAGGCTATTTTTTGAACAGGACAGGCTTTAGTGATGTATCCTTTAGCATCCAACCCTTCCCAACTGGATTCCACAAAAGGGGTTTGGGGACATGATTGTGGCACCATATACTGTACCAGTTTGGTACATAGCCTGTTGAACATTCAAAAATATCCTCAGTGGGAGGCAGGTGTGAGACTGGCATGTCTGTCGTTGATGCAAGAATACAACGGAGCTCATCAAGACTAGAACACACCTGGCCCTTTGCCTTCTTTTTTAGGCCATAGAGAGTGAGGGCATATTGTCTTGAACATCCTGAAGCCTCTGGTAGACTATCTGTCAAGCCAAAGGTTCTCAGACCCTGACCTAATTTATATGTACAGTACTATGGATATACTTGTGTTGCTCGCCTACTATGTCAGTCAACAACTCCTTGGAATAGCTGCCATTTTCATGCATGCTGGTCATGGGATAGACAACGATACATCCCAATGTCTGATATTACAAATACATTGGGAGTGGCTTTGTGTGAGAGTCTTCTAGCATGGCACGCATTGACTGGATGCAATGCAACAAGCAGCCTGTTCAGAATAAGCAATAATACAGCTTTCAACAAGCTGGCGAAGCACATTCATGAACTTCAGGATCTGAGAATCTTTGGCTTACTGCATGCCAAATAATCAAACATTGGTCAGTCTCCCTTACACTGCTCAAAATAGTTGTTGATTGAAAAAGAAATAAATGAAAATGAGAAAAGGCTGCTGATTATTTGGCATTAAGAATGGCGCACAAAGTGTAGTGTATTCTACTGAATATAGGCTTACATATATAATGTACTGCATTTAAGTCTGAATACCATAGACTGCTTATAGAACAATATGTTTGCTGCTTTTGAGGTGAAGAGAATTAGGCCTTGGGATGGGTGCATCTCTCCACTCCGACATGTCTCCTTTCCGACATGTCTGCATTCCGACACTAACCCTATCTCTACCCCTAACCCTAAACCTTAGGCCCATGGGAGTGTCGCCACTCCGACAATAAGAAGTCCATTTCGGAGTGGCGACATGTCGGAATGGAGAGAGCCTCCCCCTTGGGATGTAGGGACACTACCTGTAGACCATCTGTGCAATATGAGATGAAACAACCAGCAGGTAGAAAATGACAAAGGATTGACTTGGAACTCCATCTTTCAGGGTAGGCTTTTTTATGGTGGGTACCTTTATGGATCAATTTCATGACTTCTGCAGTAAAAGTAAAACTACTGACCATCCATTTCATGAAGAGGACAAGTAAAAACACTGTCAGGGTTTGTACTACCCCTTATAGAAGATTATCTCCAGGATCACAGGGGATTCTTCCTTAGGAATGTCATTTCCGCCTATAGAAAGTCCTTATATTAAAGGCTGCAGATTCAAAACAGAACCATATTTTTGCATTCTGATTGTTCTGGGATGTAAGGACACTACTTGTAGACCATCTGTGCAAGTATGAGGTAAAAGCAACCTGCAGGTAGAAAATGACAAAGGATTGAATTGGAACCCCATCTTTCAGGGTAGGCGATTTTTGCCTACAGTATGTGGTGAGTCCCTTCATGGAACAATTTCATGACTTTGGCAGTAAAAGTAAAACTCGGGACAGTGCATTTCATGAAGGGGACATCCTAAAGATATGAAAAACTATGTCGCGTTTTGTTCTACCCCTTATAGAAGATTATCACCAGACTTACAGGGGAACATTCCTTAGAAATGTAATTTCCGCCTATAGAAAGTCCTTATATAAAAGGCTGCAGATTCAAAACAGAACCATATTTTTGCATTCTGATTGTTCTGGGATGTAAGGACACTACCTGTGGACCATCTGTGCAAGTATGAGGTAAAAACAACCTGCAGGTAGAAAATGACAAAGGATTGACTTGGAACTCCATCTTTCAGGATAGGTGTTTTTTTGCCTATGTGATGAGTCCCTTCATGGATCAATTTCATGACTTTTGCAGTCAAAGTAAAACTTGGGACAATCCATTTCATGAAGGGGACATCCTAAAGATATGAAAAAACTATGTCGCGTTTTGTTCTACCCCGGGTAGGGGTACCTCAAAAACTAAGGCTCTTTTTTAGGATTTTTTCCTCCTCTAATAGGTTTCTTACACACATTTTCACGATTTTTCAAAAATAGCAGATCTACAAGCTCTGCACTCGGTGCCGCGCTGTGAGCTTGTATATCTGCTATTTTTCAATAGTTAACATTCACGGGGGGCCCGCAGTGAATCCTTGTACCCAGGGCCCAGAATTTGGTGTGACGCCCCTGATCCCACCTCTGCCACCATCACCACTGAGAGCCAAGAGAGCGCGCTCGCTAGCGAGAGATTACTCACTCTCTCTCTCCCTCTCTCTGTGTTGTCATTAAAACTCAAATACCGGGAACGCGCCCGAGTCGCTTTAGATTTTAACCACTTTAACCATTATTTTATGCTTTAACCACTGAAAAATAGCAGATATACAAGCTCACAGCGCGGCACCGAGTGCCGCGCTGCGAGCTTGTAGATCTGCTATTTTTGAAAAAACGTAAAAATGTGTGCAAGTCTTTGAATATCTTTGACCCGATCTTTGACCCGACTTCTAAATCCTTCCTCTAAATCAGTGGTTCTCAAACCGTTTCTGGTCAAGGAACCCCAAAATTGCAGGTATTTGGCCGCGGACTCACATCTCAAAATATGTTGTTCCAGGGACCCCCTAGAAGCAAATATTTGAGTTACAAATGTTCGCTTTTAATTAGATATATTCAAAGACTTGCAAAAAAAAAAGATTGATTTTTCAAAAATAGCAGATCTACAAGCTCGCAGCGCGGCACTCGGTGCCGCGCTGTGAGCTTGTATATCTGCTATTTTTCAATAGTTAAAGCAGTCAATAATTCTAGGTATAAATGGGTTAAAAGGCGCTGTGTGCCCCTGGCACCATTCGTCTTCATCAGGTCTAATGAGTATTAATCAGCGTTTAACTACGGCATTGATCCAGGGCAGAGCGCGGAGCCCAGGCACGGCATTGGGGCTTATCGAGCCCCCCCCCCCCCCCCTCCCACCCACCACAATGCATCGCTGCTATCGAGCCCTGTGTATAGCTAAGCCTTTAAACATGACTATTGATCTGAGGATGGGATGGGTGGGGGGTGGGGTGGGGAGGGGAGGGGAGAACGGGAGGGGGCCTGTGCCACACAGAGGGGACCGCACTAAAAATGGCTCTTTCAGCGGCTTTACACCGGCGTTTGGGGCTTTGAAAATGAGTTAATTGTTAAAGATTTATTTTGGCTTTTATGCCTTTATTGATTGCGACCTGACAGTCGCAGTTAAACCTGCAGCTCATGTCCGCCCGTCCGTTCGTCCGTCAGTGAGTGAATGAGTGTGTCACACTAGTAGCGCCCCAGCTGTGGGCAATCAGTGACGCACGGCACGTGCCACACGATAGGTAACGAGCCACGCAGCTGTGGGCAATCAGTGCGTGTTGTGAATTAGTCACACGGACACACACACACACACACACAGACACACAAGCGACATGCACGGTCGCTTCTCGCCCTTACGGCGTGTTACTTGTAGGATAGTTAGTCTGACAGGAAATGGGGAGAGTGATTAAAGGCTAGGATCTCCGAAATGTTCTGTGAGTTGGACTTTCCGACGTGCACATTTCCAAACTCTCGTGGGTAAGGGTTATCCCTGACGCTGTAATGCCTAATGAATGCCCCGTTGCATGGAGGTGCCGCGTGTTTAGTCAACCATTGTGTCTACTATGTGGAAAGTTAACTGCCGCTAAGAAAGGTTCCACATCTAGATTTTCGAAACATTTAAGTAAGGGATAATGACTGGCTCTGCGATGGTTCTCCATACACAACATCCTGACAGAGTTATCAGGCTGAAAGGATGTTATGTATGGAGAACCACCAAGGAGCCAGTCATTATCCCGATTATTACCCGGCTACTAAACAAAATTAATAATTTGACTCAAAACTAAAAACAAAACAAAAGTATTTCCTTGTTTACAGACGGCTGAAAGTATCCCACAAGTGTTGAGCTTACGTGGCTGACATGTTGGATACAGCACAAGATTCACGCAGTGCAGCCTGACTGCAGCAGGTGTTCTGAGCCTTTGACAGCGTTCTGTTACAGAGCGCACCGGTCTGTTATCAAGGAATATCAGACCTCTGATTTCAGCGATTGACCAATCAGAATCAAGCATTCAAACAAGCCGGGCATTCACCTGAAAGAGTGTACAGTGTTTGTGTTGCGGTCTCTGATCCCCGTGTCTAGGGGCTACCGGTACATTATGTTGCGATTAATTGCGCTAGCAGCAATAAGCCAGCAGGAGCAATATGACTTCCGGTGGTCGATCTCTTCAGAATCATCAAAAGTATCCCAGAAGCCAAATGAAATATGCACATTAAAACTATAAATTAAACATTTAAAATGAAGCCATACAACAAAAAGCATGTTTCTGTGTTAAAAATCCTATTTCTAACCATTTTGGAACAGAAATAGTTCAACTGTTAGGAAACGGAACCGATAAGCAGAACCGGAACCGAATCCAGACAGGTTAGGATCCCCCGGCTTTGTGTAGACTCTACACTGTAGACGTGTAGAGTGTCCTTGAGCCAGACACTGAGGAGCAGGTTGGTGCCTTCATGCATGGGTATGGTTTCCACCACTGTTAGTTGGTGTCTGTGTGTGTGTGTGTGTGTGTGTGTGTGTGTGTGTGTGTGTGTGTGTGTGTGTGTGTGTGTGTGTGTGTGTGTGTGTGTGTGTGTGTGTGTGAATGTAACACACATGATAAAGCACTTTGGATAAAGGCACTATATGGAAATGCAGACAATTTACAGTACGCACACAGTCGCACACAGTCGCACACACACACACACACACACACACACACACACACACACACACACACACACACACACACACACACACACACACACACACACACACACACACACAGCGCACGCGCGCGCGCACACACACACACACACACACACACACACACACACACACACACACACACACACACACACACACACACACACACACACACACACACACGCACACACACACACACACACACACACACACACACACAGGCACTTATACACAGACGTTCTTGGCTGCTCCCCCCTGGGAATAATTACACAGCAGCTTGAAATGCCAATAACGCCGCGGACGCAAACATTTAAAGAAAACATAAATAATCCTCTGCTGTGTTATGAGCTCAGGAAAAGGGGTGGGGGGGGTAGGGGGGGGGGGGCAATTATTTATTTAGTTTTCACAGCTGTATTCGGAGCACAGAAGCACAGGAGCACAGACATCTCTGGATGTGGGGAGGGGGGTTCACTCATTGTGTTCACTTTTTATAGCAGTGTTTCTCAAACCTTTTCATATCAAGGTCCCTCAATATAGTCGGTGTCAGGCAGAAACCTCTTTTTGTGTTTAGTTTTTATTAATTCTTTAAAAATAAATTGACACCCTACAGTATACTTACTTGATCATCAAATCTAACTCAAATTTTAATTCTGAAAAGTTAAAGGTTTTGGAAATATGAGGTTTCCACCCAATAATAAATAATACCTCCACAAAATCATGTGGGGACCCACAGGTTGAGACAATATGTATTTTGCTGCAAGAAGAATTGTGCTAGGGACCCCCTATAGGGACGCCCATACAACATTGTTAAACTCACGTTAAACGCATCGGGGCGCGCTGTGGGTTCTTTACTTTCAAAAACGTATTTTGATGCTGTACATTTAACACATTTTGTTGCCGGGGACCCCCTGGCTGGAACCCCCTCAAGGACCCCTGAGGGGGCTACGAACAGACACTTTGAGAATCTCTCAGGGAGTCTCGCCGCCTGAGTGGGTTTTGAAGGTTAAACTCGGGATGGAATCACAGAACCAAGGTGAGTGATGGAGAAATCTTCTCGTGAAGGAGAGCGCCACTGAGTCAAGTAAACATGGATGAGGCCAGCGGTAGATACTGTATATATCTGCACCGCTGTGCACAATATGGTATTATAATACCAGTACACAGTGGTAAAGCCTCAGCTGAAGATAATGACGAGGAATTAGCATTTATATAGCTGCGACTCAGAGAGCTTTGCGTTTCACTGGAACGTGTGTGTGGGGTGTGTGTGTGTGTGTGTGTGTGTGTGTGTGTGTGTGTGTGTGTGTATGTGTGTGTGTGTGTGTGTGTGTGTGTGTGTGTGTGTGTGTGTGTGTGTTTGTTTGTGTGTGTGTTGCTAAGTGGGTGCATGCATGCATGTATGTACATTATACGTGTGTGTGTTTGTGCATGCATGTGGCTGAACAATGGCTGGTGTGCCTCCAAGGTTGTGTTTCCGTGTGCCCTGGGTGCAAATATTCAGGCACGTGCATTTAAAAGTGCCCTCTATAGAGGTTTTTACTATGGTGAAATAAACGCTATAATGCCCTCTTTCCATGCCATAACTGAAGGCAGCATTCAAGAGAATTTGCCTTGTCCAAACTCTCCTGAACTTGAATGCAGCATCTTATGCTGAAAGAATTGCCCTAGAAATCCATGCCGTTACCGTATATGCCGTACGTCTCCAGTACTGGCTTGATTAATGCTTAGTTCAGTGAAGTATCAAGCATTGAAAAAAGCCGACCTCCAAGCAAGCAAGCTTGGAGATCTGCTATTGTCGATATTTTCACCAAAAGGCCCTTTTAGAAGTTTCAGCCCCTACCTCTCTAACATTCTCTGCACGTCCCTGCAAATATTTGTGTGTTTTTGCCGTTACTGGCGGCCACATACGTGTCATCTATTTTGTGGTGAAAAAACATTGTACGTCCACAAACATGCTTCTCAGTGGTTCAATATTCATAAACGTCTTTATTTGGCTGACAACGACCCGATGAAGATCCACAGCATGCAGGATCGAAACGTTGTCAGCCAATTAAAGAAGCTCTTTTTTTATCCACTTTGGGGGGGGGGGGGGGGGGGTTCTATCTGTTTTGTGAGGTGAAGATCTACAAGCTCACAATGTGTTGCATAGCGACGCATTGTGAGCTTGTAGATCTGCTATTTTCAAACATGTTGTACTTTTACTTTTGGTACATTTTGATGCCAACACTATTACTCAAGTACATTTTAAATTCCAGACTTTTACTTGTAACAGAGTATTTCTATATTGCAGTATTGATACTTTTACTTGTAACAGAGTATTTCTATATTGCAGTATTGATACTTTTACTTCAGTAAAATATGTGAGGAATTTTTCCACCACTGGATGTGTTACTGATGGGATTTTGGTTTAATTCCCATATTTGTATATTCCTTCTCCAGAAGACGTTTCCACCCACAGAGTAAAACCACAGTTTGTCAGAGTCAATGAATATCCCATATTGATTTGAAGACACAATAAAGGGAGACCACACCGGGGAATATGCGTTTTTCTGTTAAGTTATATTGAAAGTATAGTTCAGAGTTCAACTTGTAGAGCAAAATCACCCATCGTAGCTCTGAGTACAAAGCATAATAATTTCACATATATAGTTGAGTGTACACAGCATAGAAGACTTTCATTGGCCAATAGAAAATAACAATGTAGAACATAACAATAGATATCAGATGTTTTCATGTTGTCGTGGGCCCAGTAAAGAGAAGGACAAGGCCAGATATGGATTGGCATTATCAATTCGTTATCCAGTGTCCTGGGCATTTTGACCTGATTGGCATCTCTCAGCGTCATTCTCCTGCGTTAGTTATTTGTTCAAAACATCATGGCATTGACTTTTAACACTGAAAATGATATCTATAACATATTAAACATTTTAATCTTATCAGTTACTTTCAGAAGTAGTCGGGGACTCCCAGGGGTCCTTTTGGGGGGATCCAGGGGGTCCCCGGCAAAAGGTATTAGTTAACACTTTGCTATGGCTTGTTGTAGATTAGCCGTGAAATTTCTATTATTATATTATGATCTGAACCGCATTCATTTTACCAGACATCCAGCGCTATATCACGTGGTCTTCATCCCCCATTACCATACCGCGATCCCTGTTGTATACTCACCACAGTTCCCAGTGAAATTCTTCAATCTGCATTGGCTTAGAGTGGGGGTTTCGGCCGACGCATCTTATCCCCGTGCGTTTCGCGTGCGCGATCCGTTCACGTAAATGTCGGCTCAAATAATCCACGGATGACTCAAGAGTAGGTATGTACGGTAAAAGACGGCGCGGCTGAGACTCCTTGCTCAGATGTCCGGTATATTCCGGTTTTAATATTAAGGGGCTCCCCGTGGCTTGCAAAGTGTTAACATAGCATTACAATCATTTTAAACACCATTTGATCCATTTATGTTTGAAGATTGTTGGGGGGAAAAAAATCAAAAATGTTTGGAATCTTTTGAATGATTTAGCTATTAAAAAACAAAACAAAAAAAACAAACAAACATATAAATCTTCTCTTCTGGGGGTCCCTGGCACAAAAGCTTTCCAGATGGGGGTCCTTGATTATCACGAAACATTGGAGAACTGATTTAGATTCCCCACCACTAGCTTTGATGCAGGGTGGAAGACCAAGAGGTTCTTGTTGTACACAGACACCCCCTCATCTCTCTCTCTCTCTCTCTCTCTCTCTCTCTCTCTCTCTCTCTCTCTCTCACACACACTCTCTCTCCCCCCCCGCCCCCCCCCCCAGGGGCGTCACACCAAATTCTGGGCCCCTGGGTACAAGGATTCACTGCGGGGCCCCCATGAATGTTAACTATAAAAACAAAAATAGCAGATATACAAGCTCACAGCGCGGCACCGAGTGCCGCGCTGCGAGCTTGTAGATCTGCTATTTTTGAGAAGTCGTGAAAATGTGTGCAAGAAACCTAAATGTTTCCATGTCAGTGGTGCTCAAACGTTTTCACGTCAGGAACCCCCAAGATGATATGTATTTGGCCACGGACCCCCATCTCAAAATATTTAGTTCCAGGGACCCCCCCCCCCCCCCCCCAGAAGCTAAATTTGAGTTACAAATGTTCGCTTAAAAAAATATATATATTCAAAGATTTGCACACAGTTTTCACGGCTTTTTCAAAAATAGCAGATCTACAAGCTCGCAGCGCGGCACTCGGTGCCGCGCTGTGAGCTTGTATATCTGCTATTTTTCAATAGCTAAAGGGCCCCTCCACCTTGGGCCCTAGTAACTCAGTCCCCCCCTTGTGACGCCACCGTCAGACACACATTCATTGTGATTCAACGTTCACCTCACAAAGTGTGCTGCAATGTCATAAATCAGGCTCTGCGTAGCATGACGCGGGTTAATGGGCCGCCGCCTCGACTCCCTGGCACTTGGAAGGGCTCAAATGGAAGGGCAGAGCGAAGGCGAGCCGAGCCCAGGGGCGCTGGAGCTGCATGTTCTATAGCAGTGGTTCTCAACCTTTTCAGGCCACGACCCCCAAAATAACTGGGGACCCCCCCACCCTAGACTAGCACTAAGAGTTGAGGCATTACATTTTGTATAACATGGTATATTGTGAAAATAGTCAATCTACATGCTCACAGTTTACCCCAAAAAATGTAGTAGGCATGATCGCGATTGCGAAATTCCATGTTTAACCACCATACAAACCCCATCTTTCAAACATGGCAGCCATGTTTGTTTACATTTCAAGAAAACATGCTAGCTAGCTCATGAATGCCTGAACGGATTTCCATTCGGATTTTTTTGTTTGAAAGCTGTGAACAGTGTGCAAACACGTGATGCATATGATCTAGGCATGGGCATGCATAATCCGTGCAATATGAATTACATGGAAGTCTATGGAGAGGGAGGTGGTGTGGAACTTGGAAGCCATTTGAAAAGACCCTGAATGAGTTAATTTAATGATGACATTTTAAAATATTGCAATCCAAATAAAGTGATATTTGTGTTTAGTTACAGTACATTTTGTTTTATTATGGTAATAACATTGAGAGCTTCTGCTCTGCTGGCCGCACTGCATGTAGCTGCCCTGAAAGCTTAGTGCAGTCTAAAGCTCGCCCACTCTATGTATCCGGTACTTTCCACACACATAGGCTACACACATGCACACAAACCCCACTTCTGTATCCGCTTCAGACCCTTCCAATGAGCCAATGAGGATACACAGTCAGATTATACATGGGCCGGTCCGGAGGTGAGGTCACGGTGTGGTCAGGTGGACCGGAGGTGAGATTTTTGCGCGCGCACGTGGGCCTCTTTATTTCCCCTTGCCCAGGGGCCTCATGTCTTATAAATCCGGGCCTGAACGGGACACACCAAGTCAAATGCAGGAAGCGGCTTCACCGCTCCAAAAATTGTGGTTTGACTTGATCTGAATTCTTTTTTTTTAAATAAAAAAATAAAAAAGCTGATCTACAAGCTTGGCTTGCGTTGAGAGCTTTACAGTACATCCGCATATTTTCTTAGATTTTATTGTGCAAGACATCACAGGACAGATGGCTGGGATACGATGTGTGCAGGGGCGTCAATTGGGTATGGCAGGGGTATGCAGCTGCCATACCCTGGGTCCAGGGGGAGAATACAAGTTACTTTAAAATATAAATCCATGAATGTCTCTTTGTCTAGCTGTTCTGGTAATGTTGATAAATTACATTAAAATAACTACAAATGCAAATTTGTATTTCTATTATTATAATTATATTCTCCACTTTCATTCTCCCCATCTTGACATAATAGTATATTCCCAGGTTCCGCGGGTCAGCTGCACAGGTGCAATTCATTATTGTTAATTGTGGCACGTTTACTATATTATGCCACGTTTAGCTGCACTTGAACTTGAACTGTTCCAGACTGCCATATCCAGCCCAAGAAACCATAGACATTTTTTGGGGAAAAAATAGAATGTACTTCTTAAAATAAATGTATCATGCCTGTTGCTAAGGTATGGCAAAATGACTGGTGTCTTGCACGCGCGCGAAGCACCAGTCATGTTGCCATACCTTACCTTTTTTCTGAACTGACGCCACTGGATGTGTGGCGTTAAAGTGTCAAGCAGCCCCAGATTCAGAGATGACAACACCAGATTCAGAGATGACAACACCAGATTCAGAGATGACAACACCAGATTCAGAGATGACAACACCAGATTCAGAGATGACAACACCAGATTCAGAGATGACAACACCAGATTCAGAGATGACAACACCAGATTCAGAGATGACAACACCAGATTCAGAGATGACAACACCAGAGAAAAACCCCAGAAAAGC
>NW_027664959.1:22500-31505 GCF_963921795.1 Nannobrachium achirus
ATCATTTCAGCCCTGGCATCTTGGCCCAGATCGGCCTACCACAACCGGCACAAACCGAACATAGAAGATCTAAGCCCACAACGCATTGAGGCAGCAGCACGTTGTGGCCTTGTATTCTGTTAAATGTTTGGATAGGACTCCTGGGCCACACTAGCCTGTGATTGGGCTACTAGGCCAATATTCAGATACCATCGGTATCCATGCATATGCCTGGTATGCCAGATGCCCAGTCCACCCCTGCGAGGTCCCATTCACACAACATCATATTATCACTAGGGATATGCCGGGCAGAAACGCCCAGATAAACGATTTGAGGGTGAGTGCAATTTGACCTTCTTTTGCGTCTGATTGCATTTACTTCAGGATGGTGCACACACACACACACACACACACACACACACACACACACACACACACACACACACACACACACACACACACACACACACACACACACACACACACACACACACACACACACACACACACACACACACACAAACACACGCACGCACGTATGCATGCACGCACGCACGCGCGTACGCACGCACGCACGCACGCACACACGGCAGGGCTAAAGTTGCCACAGCTACGGTATACGGCTCGTTTGCCCTCTTTGGCTGAGCTGCCCCTCTGGAGGAAGGTAATAATAATTATTATCGCTGCCGTCGGGCAAAAGCCACCTATCTCCATATTTTAACTTTTGTGTGTTTTCGCAAATTAACGCCCTATACTTACAGTACATACTACAGTGTCTCACAGAAGCATCAAAAGTAGCAGGTCTTGCAAGCTGAGATATGGACCTACCGATGGGCGCAGTAGCTTCATTGTCAGGAAACAAAACGTCTCAAGCGGACTTCACAACGCTCAACACTGCGACTCGCTCGCTTTAGCTCACTCTGCGGTGTCTCACGTGGCTCAAGTCCGCTTGAGACGGCGTGCCTCTGTCGCGGTCCAAAGCTATGCTTTATATGGCGGAGCTACTGAGCCCCATCGGTACGTCAGTATCTCCCAATCAATGGTGTGATTAACATTTAGGCCTAGAATTATTGAATGCTTTAACCAGTGAAAAATAGCAGATCTACAAGCTCACAGTGCGGCACCGAGTGCCACGCTGCGAGCTTGTAGATCTGCTATTTTTTGAAAAAGTCGTGAAAATGTGTGCAAATCTTTGAATTATGTATTTTCAAAGCGAACGTTTGTAACTCAAATATAGCTTCTGGGTGGTCCCTGGAACTAAATATTTTGAAATGGGGGTCCATGGCCAAATACATATCATTTTGGGGGTCCTTGACATGAAAAGGTTTGAGAGCCACTGACATAGTAGTCTCTCAAGAACAGAGTAACTGAGCTGAAGTGAAAAGGACCTTTTCTTTGACGACGGCTAGCCAGATTGCTGACATATAGAAATGTAGCTTTTTCAAAAAAAATCTTTGAAGGATTCAAAAGACAGAATCGGGTCAAAATTCTAATTTTCAGCATTTTTCAAAAATAGCAGATCTACAAGCTCGCAGCGCGGCACTCGGTGCCGCGATGTGAGCTTGTATATCTGCTATTTTTCAATAGTTAAAGCGTTCAATAATTCTAGGCCTAAATGGTCTGAATACATGTGAAAAATTCCGATTCAGTATCATTGATAGCATTGAAAAGGGGTGTGCGTTTTCACACGACCAAGCAGAGTTTAGACTGGTTTAATGAACATTCAGGATTTTTGCCGCTCTTTTTTTTTTATCAGAGACTGACCTGTAAAAAGCTGTTTCCTCAAAATGTCTGCCCCAGGGACGTGCTGGGCCCCTGATTCAGCCCGGGAAAAAGAGTTGGAGAGGCCCTCATTGCGCGCTATAGAGAGAGATCTCTCTCTATAGCGCTGCTGCTACTCCAAGATTTGCCATTTCAGATCATGACAAGTGACAAGCCAGTGGGCCAATTAGGCCTATATGAGTTATATTTCGTCGTTGTCGGGCGGATGTCCAAAACCGTTTGTTTTGTATTTATCATTTAAAAAATGATTTAAACTAGTGAAAACAGCCGATCTACAAGCACGCAACGCCTCACGGTGCGAGGCGTTGTGTGCTTGTAGATCTGCTGTTTTCACTATTTTTGTGCAACGGCCTTATATGATGAAGCAGGGCTTTGCTTTGCAAAAAAAAAAAGTACAAATTTGAAACTTGGAGATACGAGGTTTCTGCCCGACAGTGACGATTTACTTTGTTGGCCGCCCAGCCCCCAAAATGGAACAAAGGCCGACATGTTATCTATTTATTTTTTCCTAATGGCCGGCCTGGACCAGCCGGGAATGAACCGGCCGTTCGGGAGTTGTCCCGCTTTTCCCAATGGCCAGCACGTCCCTGGTCTGCCCCCCCCCCCCCCCCCCCCCCCGGCCCTCGTCCATGCTTGGAGAAGGTGTAAAACACAGACTGAGTTCATGAGACTCCGGTGCGGTGAAAACAACTGTGAAATTGCCCGTTAAAGCTCTCTGAGCCTATACCTCTATCAGCGCATCTCCACCGAGCTGATCTATAAAAGCTCTGCACTATTTGTTTTTATAGAGGTGACCCAGGCCAGGCTGTAACTCAAATCAACTGGAGAGCATTTCTCTCTTAAAGTGGAAAAAGGTGGCTCTATGAGGCGTTGAAGAGGCTGCAGTGAGGAGGAGGAGGAGAACAACACAGTCTGGGGAAAATGGAGGCTTAAGTTGGAAAACTAGTAGTGGACAGTGAATTAAGTACATTTACTCAAGTACTGTGCTTAAGAACACTTTTGAGGTACTTTACTTGAATATGTCAATTGTTCAATACTTAAAGGGATATTTCACTTTCAAAAAAACTTTTGGTAATTTTATCATCTAATCAGGCTTTTATGAATACCCTGAACAGTTTTTAATTAGCTTGATTGAATATTTAGATATTTGATGTAAATGTTACCAGGCCCTCCAGCCCAGGGCCTATCCCCACACACACTCATTGTAACTTCAAACTTCATTTTAACCATGATAGATTCATTAAAAACACCCATTATTTTGTTCTGGTGACTCATACTACCCTCCTAATATGTGAGCAGGCCGTGTTTTTTTCCATAACTTCTTTTCATTTATTTTTAACTAGCCCTTACCCGTTCAAAGATATGAGCTCCGAAATGATGTGCAGTGTGTGGGTTATGGGGTGTGCACTGTGCACACAGTATATGAGGGATGGAAAGTAACTTTAACTGGTGCTTGCATGAAAATATGTAGGAGCATCAATGTAAGAAATACCTGTTTCGTTTAATGGCTATAAAGATACTGTGTACCGATCTGCATGATTTTTGGACAACATCTGTAACAGGGCCAGACAGCCCGCCCGCCCACCCGCCTGCACACACACACACACACACACACACACACACACACACACCACACACACACACACACACACACACACACACACACACACACACACACACACACAGAGCCAATCTGCATGATTTTTGGACAACATCTGTAACAGGGCCAGACAGCCCGCCCGCCCACCCGCCTGCACACACACACACACACACACACACACACACACATACACACACACACACACGACACACACACACACACACACACACACACACACACACACACACACACACACACACACACACACATACACAGAGCTGGTTAAACATGTTGCCTCATGCTAGATACAGAATAGATATGCCTCATGCTAGATGCAGAATAGATATAGATACACCATAAAAATGCTAATATACAGCATATGATTTGTGAAAGTGACAAACGGGCTTCACAGTTATGTCAGGTGTGTTCATATGCTAATGGTGATGCGATTTCAGATCAATTGCTCCAGCCACTGAGCACAGACAGACACTCACTCAGACAGACAGACACTCACTCACTCATTCAGACAGACAGACATTCGGAAAATTATATGTTTGATAATTATTTTTTTGTATTTCATTTTTTCCATTTTCCCCAAATAATTATTAAAAATAAATGAAAAAAGTTATCGAAAAAACACGGCGTGCTCACGTATTAGGAGGGTAGTATGAGTCACCAGAACAAATAATGTGTGTTTTTAATGAATCTATCATGGTTAAAATGGAGTTTGAAGTTACAATGGGTGTGTATGTGGAGAGAAGCCCTCCCTGTTGAAAGTGGAATATCCCTTTAAATGCTTCTCTCGGAGACATGTTGTAGCCTACTTTTTAACACGCTAAATTAATTTGAAACGGCTAGTTTTAAGATTCAGATTGTTACAAAACATACATTAAGCTTTTTTATTTTAATCCACGATTTTCGTAACTTTTTTTTCACCCGGTGTCAATTGTCTAATGTAATCCTGGGCGCTACACTCCCTCTGCCAACCTGGGGAGAGCAACGGACTGACCTCATGCTTCCTTCAGTGCATGAGGAGGCCAAGCCGCTTCTTTTCACCTGACAGGGGGGAGTTTTCCCCAGTTGGACGTAGTGCGTAGAAGGAACACGTTATTCCAACCAGTTCCTTTCCCCTCCATCATGCGCCCTGGCTGGCCAGGGGGAGGCAGTATAGAGATCAGGATTACTGCATGTTTTTTTGTGAGGGTACCTACCCTAGGAGACACGGGAGAACATGCAAACTCCACACAGAAAGGCCCTTTCGCCAACCCCTCCTAGGGTGTGGGCACTGATGACGCGGAGGAGAGAACACGCCCCCAGCGCCCACAGTGTCCCCAGCGGGAATCGAACACAGGACCTTCTGTGAGGCGACTACCGACTATCGACTGTGCCACCGTGCAAATTTAACCTATTTTATATTTGTGTCTATTCAAAAGTAGTTAATTGATCTACAAGCTTGTTTTCAAAAAAACTTGTGACACGTTTTGGAAGAAGTACACAACTTGTACTTTCTGCTTTATGTACATATTCTGATGCCAAGTAAACTTTTGAACATTGGGGCTTCTACTTTATAAGCACTTACTTTTTACACTGTGTAACTGAGCACTTCTTCCTCCCCCACTGTAAAAAGTGCATGCATACAGCATACTGTACAATGGGTGCTAATCAGAAAGGCGCCTCGCAGCCTTGAGCTGGGCTAGAAACAAGGCATTCATGTGGTGCAGTGCAACCAAACACGACTCTACTTCAGAGAATTGTTTCTCTCTCTTTTCCCCCTTCTTTTTTTCTTTTTTAAGTCCTCAAGGACAACCCCCGAACCACGAGCAAACTCTAAAAATGAACTCCATGAATAGCAACGACTTGCATCTCATAATGACTAAACACAGCTTCGCTGCAGTTATACAGTACTTTTTCCACCCATAATTTAGAATCAATTTGCAAAGACATTTTTGCGTTCTTTTTCTCCGCGCTGGCTGATGTCACACAGCTCCCGCCGGTATAGCAGCCTTTTAGTCGTTCTGCGTTCCATTCAGAAGGCGTTATTGGTTTAATAGCTGGGGGATTTAAGTCAAATCAAGCCAGCGTTTTAGCACGAGTTATGATCAAGTGTTTCAGCGCTGTGGGGTGGAAACCTTGTATGTACAAAACTGTTCCTTTCAGGCAAGTGAGAAGACAAAAAATAACTTAATAAATAACATTTCAATGGATCCAATGTATAGTTATTATGTTTTAAAAGCAAAAAATGTGCAGATCTACAAGCTCAAAACGCATTGTTGTGTGTTGTGAGATTGTACATCATTAACTCATTGGCCGCCTCCCCCGATAGTCACGAGAAAATTCCAATGTCGCTCCCCGCCAGGCCCGATAGTCCCGAGAATTTGCTTTTATATAATGTAATGTTTAATTACATTATTCTGCAGCCCGTGAAAAAGTTTGAGCTTTCAGTCATATAACGAACCAAAGATATCACTCATCACAGTAAGTGTGTTTGAAAACAAGAGTGTAATAACGTATAAATCTCAATAGAAATGAATAAAACTCCCAATAAACCACAGTGAATGCATTTAGCGTGGCAGAGCGCAGCCCGCAGAGTGCAATCAGCGGCACACTGGCCACACGCATGTAAAGGGATGTGGGGCAGGGATGTGCAGAGAATATTTAGAGAGGCAGGGGCTGACATTTCTAAAGGGGCCTTTTGGTGGACAATTCTATTGAATGCAGCCCTCAGGGGCAGGGGCTCAAGCCCCCTTTGATGTCTATGTGTGTACATGCCTGGTGAAGGGGCTGGCAGAAGCGACAACGGAGCAGCTGGATCTGAGACCATTTTGCACAAATCAAACAAAATCCAGTAAAATGTTCACTTGGAAAGCCATGACCTGCCTCATTGGCCAACAACACACAGCTTCATCATAACCCCCAAAGTCTCGACAACAAAATATTATGTCCCAGGCAGCCAGACAACAACGAAGATCAGAAGATCAGCAGGAGCGTCACAAGGAAAAGTGGGACGAGTCTGAGTTACTAGGGCCCAAGGTGGAAGGGGCTTCATTATTTTATACTTTTGCTATTGGAAAAATAGCAGATCTACAAGCTTGCAGCGCGACACTCGGTGCCATGCTGTGAGCTTGTATATATCTATTTTTTAAATCCCCCTATGTAGAAAATTCATGGGGGGCCCGCAGTGAATCCTTGTACCCAGGGCCCAGCACCGACACCCAGTTGGAACAGATCCTCAGCCCACTACAAAGTGTACAAACACAACGTATAGAAAGCCTGGTGAGGGCGAGGCCGAGGTTACAAAACAACACAATCACCTACTGGACAAGATGCAGTCGGCCGGTCCAGTCACCACCAACCGATCTTCAAGCCCTGCTACGGGAGTGGAGAGGAGAAAATATCCCCCCCCCCCCGGCGGAGTCCTCAATCAGGCGACCATTGTCTGAAGAAAAGCAACGTGTTGCGTCCAATATAACTTCCATCGGTATGTAACAAAACTGGTGAAAATAGCAGATCTGCAAGCACACAACGCCTCGCATCCAAGCGCGACCATGGAGCCTGATGGAGGAGTTGTTTCTAGGTGTATTATATTCCAGTTATCAGGAAAGGGTCGCGTCCAAACTCCCAGCGGTGGAACAAAAAAAAAGGAGTGAAAATAGCAGATCTACAACGCGTCGCGACAGTGGAATCCAACAGGGAAGAAACGAAAACACGGCGATCGTCATTGGTCAGTAAGTTACTGTTGTTTCCATCCTCCTAACCTAAACTAACTGTAACAGTTAGTTTACCTAGGCTAGAAGACTCTTCCCTGCTCACTTGGCTGATATGCTCCTGCGTGCGTCCCTATGGCGTGCACGCGCAATCGCGCGTGTTTGAGGCGTGCCGCGCAACAAGTCCTTGCAGCCTGAAGCCCGTGAAGGAAGGAAACGAGCTTGCGCCTGAGGCAATATCACCACTGGGCGTATGTGATCGCTGCAGTCTGTTCCGCTCTAAAGCCCGCCTACTGTATCCGGTTATGTAACACTCCACATGCATGCAAGACACGTTTCCGCATCCGGTATAGACCCAGGCCGGATCACCAACAAGCAGAGTAACTTGATTGCTATCAGTTCTCTACCAAGCCACCGAGGCAAGCCAGTAGTTTGCGCACATCAAGAGAGCTGCTCTCATGCTCTGTCAGAGCATGAGAGTGATTCAATTCAAAGGAACGTTATTGGCATGAGAAAACATAGGCTACGTTTACATCGCCAAAGCAAGTGCCACAAATAAATAAAAACAGTTGAATATGGGGAACATATTTACAGTTATACACATAGGCCTTGCCTTATATAAAGTTATACGTTATAAGTGTGTGTGTGTGGTGTGTGTGTGTGTGTGTGTGTGTGAAAATGTGATCTGTGCAAAATAAAACACTTGAATGCTGAATAAAAGGTAAAAAGCTTATTTATATTTGTGTGAAGTCAGTATGACGCCCTAAGGGCAAGAGGTGACCTATTACAGCCCTATTACACTATTCCAGTTATTGCCTATTACACAATTACACTTATTACACTAGTAAACTTATCTGATAAGTGCCTGACGCCATAAATACAAATATCAACTGAATTATCTGAAAGTCCACTTAAAAGCGTAATCGATCACAAAAAGGTCAATATCTCCAGTTTTATCAATTAGAGCTGGATTTGGTCAAAAATGGCTATTTTGAGATGGCTGCAACTATAGAAAAAAAAGCTTTTTATTTTATTTTTTTATTTTTTGGTGAGACTAGAGGTTGTCTTCTTTCTTTTCAGGTACTGTAAGACATTGTCGAAAAAACACAGAATTTAGGAAAAATGTCAATATAAAAAAAATATATAAATTTTTTTATTAAACAAAATGGCAGGAGAGCCATACAGTCAATGTTAAAATGGCGGCCAATGTGTTAACATCATTAAGTTTATTTATTTTTTGTTTAGTTTTTTTCTAGTGCTATACTATGATGAAGAACAACATTCATTTACTGAAAAAATCAGAAGTCAATTCATCATCCCTGCATTTATATAAAAACAAGATAAAAAAAAAAGCCACCAGAAACCATGTGGTATCATTATGCTAACCATCAAACCATTAAAGCTCATTTCCTAAAGTATGTTCGCTTGTTTACTGAAACACCAGAGTAATGGCAGAAAACACTTCATTTTCATCGCGCTGCACTATGAGAGGGGAACATTTTTCAACCAGTCACTAACAGTAGCTCCAGTATTATCTCCTGCACTGATGTTTCTCTACTTTTTGTTTGCATTTTTCAAAGTGACACATGCAAATATGTTTCCAGAATTGTTATATAGCTTTTTTTCCCCTTTCTTTTTTTTTTCTTTTTTTTGCAGGAGGTGTGGAGAGAGACAAATATTAACTGCTATTTGTGCACAACGCTTCCTACAGGTTTTGCAAGTTAGATTTGCCTCAGTTGCAATAGGCCTAGAATTATTGAATGCTTTAACTATTGAAAAATAGCAGATCTACAAGCTCACAGCGGGGCACTCTGCTATTTTTGAAAAAGTCGTGAAAATGTGTGCAAATCTTTGAATATGTATTTTTAAAGCGAACGTTTGTAACTCAAATTTTGCTTCTGGGGGGGTCCCTGGAACTAAATATTTTGAGATGGGGTCTG
>NW_027664958.1:0-84658 GCF_963921795.1 Nannobrachium achirus
CCCCAAAATAATTGTAGATCTGCTATTTTTGAAAAATCGTGAAAATTTGTGCAAGTCTTTGACTATTCCAAATCCTTTTTTGAAAAAACCTATGTTTCTATGTCAGTGGTGCTCAAACCTTTTCATGTGAAGGACCCCCAAAATTATACGTATTTGGCCGCGGACCCCCATCTCAAAATTAATTAGTTCCAGGGACCCCCCAGAAGCAAATTTGAGTTACAAATGTTCGCTTAAAAAACACATATATTCAAAGATTTGAACACATTTTAGTGTTTTTAGCAGGTGTTTCAGTCCTCTGTGGTGGGAGAGTGTTTTTAGCAGGTGTTTCAGGGGCCAATTAAGAAGGCGGTAATTAACGCCCGTGCTAAGGAGATGCCGACTGCCGACTATCGCGTTTGACGCATGAATAACGATCAGCAGCTGATTATGTGATTTGCGATGATGGTAATTGTGCGCTCACAACGTGAAAAATTATTCATGGGCGTGCTAGGCCCTTAATTTATGCCAACCAATCAGCGTGGTGCCTGCCATCCCCTTTAAAAGCGGAAGCGCCACTACAACAACAAAAATATCAAACATGGCAGAGGAACTGCAGCTGTAGGAGCCAATTTCTAAGTTCATATTTATTAATATTATTATTTATTTATTGGCCCTCTATTGTGGTGTGTGAATTAATTGGCTGTGCTCAACCCCTCTGCAGGAATGCATTATAAGGAGAGGTGCGTCACACAGTGGGCGTGACAGACTGAGAAGCAACAGTCTTTAGACCTTGTGTGTTACTTGCTGCGGGAAATTTGAATTTATTATTTTATATATTGAAAGTTTTGATTCTCTGCAAAAGAAAGAAAATAAAACAACTTTAATTTTGAAACCGAAGAAAACCTGGAGTGGACAATCAATTCTTCATCAAACAGCAACAAGCCAAGCGTCTATCGTATTTCAGTCTGTCCAAGAGTGACTTACACAAATGGGGAAAAGTGTTTTTTAACAAAAGGATATGTGGTCACTGCATTAGTCTAAAGACTCGCTTTGGATTGGAACGTTGGAAAGAAATGGATTGCAAGAAACGGCCATCTGTTTGAGCGGAGGACAGCGTAGCTGAGAACAAAGAACAAAGAAAGTCGGCGTGGTGGTGCGTCGCAACAAGCGGTAAATACAACTTTTCAAAAGTTCATAATGGAGAAACTATGAGTTTAAACATGGAACCTGTGGAGGAATTCGTTTAAGGCGGACCTGGAGTTCATTTAAAAGCAAAGAAAAGTGACATTTGATGCGCATTGAATAATTAATGTATTTCATTGCCACTGCATAATTAAAATGTGCGCTAAAAAAACCCGACGGCCAGACCCGTTCTATATGAATTGCAATTAATGGAGCCGATGGATCTGCCACAAAGTGTGTACTGCTTGGTGTATTCATGTTGATTAAAACCTGGAAATGAATGGACAAATGAATGGAACAGAATCAAACGTGACGGCGCTGGTCACGGCAACTGAACTTGGAGAAATCATTCCAAAGTTGCGCTCAGTCCGCAAAAACAAACTCTCGCAACTAACGCGGAGAAAGAACATTATAAAGGAACTAATGAAGGACAATATGAATACGGAGGAAGTGGAGGAAAACATGGACAAGTACAAAACACTGTTGGATGAATTTAAAGAAGCGCATTTGTCCTATCATGCGCTATTGAGTGAAACCGATGAAATAGCGACAAGTGATGACTGGTTTCAATCAAAACTGTGCCACAGTAATGACTTTTTTGACATTGTTGCTAAATGGAAATCTGAATTCATGACGCCTGAAGATTGTTTAGGTCTTGGTGACAGTGCGTCTGTTATAGCCAAGCCACATTCAAATGCGTCTAAAGGGAGTACGCACTCATCTCGCACATCTGTATCTTCTGCTCGCATACACGCAGAAGCCGAAAAGGCTGCTGCAGTTGCAAAATTGCAAGCACTAAAGGAAAAACATGTGTTGGAGGAGGAAGAGGAGAACCTCCAAAAACAAATGGAGAAAATAAGGAAAAGAAAGGAAACGCTACATGTACAGGCTGATTTGGATGCGGCCAATGCGAAAATCAATGCACTTACTAATGTTGGAAACTCAAGGCCATGCTCAAGTTCAAGGTGCACCTTCACCAACAACTGATGAAATGAATGAATATTGTGACAAAGTTGGTGAAATGCACAAAATGTCTGAAAAGGAAAACGAGCGCACAAAAAAGGAGCCTGCAGTGCATAGGAGCACTACACAAAATGTGCGCGTAAAGGAACCGCAATACCGCTCTTACGCAATACCGCTCATACGTCCCGACTCGGATCCATTCTTCTGTTCTCCCCAGGTACCACCACCTCCACCCGAATATTATATTCAAAAACAATATGGTGGCCAGCCCGACAAGCAACTTCATTCAAAACAGGAAAAACCCTCTAAACAGGCCCCACATTCTTCACAATTAAAGGACGAGAATAAAATTCCCAAACAACAACCCATGCAACAACCCCCCATGCAACAGCCCCCCATCCAAGAAGCAACTCTGTACAGTATTTTACAAAAGCAAAATGAAATTACTGCCACTCTTGTAAACCAAAATCGTCATTCCTCTTTGCCCCGAAAAGACATTAAGGTGTTTGAAGGTGATCCTGTTGAATACAGGTCATTTATGAGAGCCTTTGAATATTTTATTGAAGCCAAAACAGTCTCTGGAAGAGACAGGTTGTACTATTTGGAACTGTACACAAGGGGGCAGTCAAGAGAACTTATCAGAACATGTCTATATATGGAACCGGAAAGGGGCTATCTCAAAGCAAAGGAGCTCCTCCAAGAGCATTATGGCAATGAATTCAAAATCGCCAATGCATATATTGAAAAGGCCCTGTCATGGCTATCAAGCCTGAAGACCCCAAAGCTTTGGAGGCATTTGCTCTATATTTAAGAGGGTGTTGTAATGCAATGGAGGAAATCACTTATATGGAGGAACTTGACTTATCTTCCAATCTGAGAGCTCTGGTCACCAAGTTGCCATATAAAATCAGAGAGAAATGGAGATCTGAAGTCTGTGTGCTACAGGAAAAGCGCAAAAGCAAGGTCAGATTTTGTGACCTAGTCAGGTTCCTTGAAAACCAAGTGAAAGTGCTTACAGACCCTGTATTTGGCAATATTCAAGACCCAACTGCCCCAAAAGCTCAGAAAACAACCATGTTCAAAAGGCCCAAATCCACAGGCAGCAGCTTTGCCACCAGCATAAGCAACATTGACTCTGACTCCCAGTCACCCCAGGCACAGGACAGCTCCCAGGCTGCAAACAAACCTTTCTGTCTGTTCTGTTCAGGTACCCATACATTGGATGCATGTCTACAATTCAAAAGGAAATTGCACAGAGACAAAATCGCTTTTCTGAAAGAAAGGGGAATATGTTTCGGATGCCTTGTACAAGGTCACATGAGCAACAACTGCCATAAACGCTTGCCATGCAAATACTGCGAACTAAAGCATCCAACTGTGCTTCATATAGGAAAGAGAAAAGGAACAGAACCAGAAACAACAGAAAAGTCTGAAACATCACAGGCCAGTGCACCTCCAAAGGCATGTGGGCGTATTGGGGCCGGTGAAGAGGAGTGTGTGCTATCTATTGTACCTGTGAAAGTAAAATCCTGCAAAGGAAATCAAATTATACAAACCTATGCATTCCTTGACCCTGGCAGTTCAGCCTCATTTTGCACAAGCAGTCTCATGCATCAGCTGAACATAAGAGGAAAAAGAACCAACATCCTTCTCCGCACCATGGGTCAAGAAAAGACTGTCAGTAGTCACATAGTAACAGGTCTGGAGGTGAGTGAGCTTCATGATAACACCTTTACAGCCCTCCCAGAATGTTACACCCAGAAAACCATGCCTGTTACAAAACATAACATTCCCAATCAGTCCGATATATCCAAGTGGCCATACCTCAAAACCATCAAACTCCCCACCATAGATGCAGACATAGGCTTGCTGATTGGCACAAATGCACCTAAAGTAATGGAACCACAAGAGGTCATTAACAGCCAAGGAGAAGGCCCATATGCAGTGAGGACACTGCTAGGATGGGTGGTCAATGGTCCTTTAAGAGGAGGAGGTACACAGGCCAACTCAGCTTCAGTCAACAGGATTTCAGTTGTTGACCTCCATGACTTACTCGTCACACAGTACAACACTGACTTTGTTGAAAAATCCTATGAGGAAAAAAGGGAAATGTCAGTGGAAGACAAACAGTTTTTGAAAATTGTTCAGGATTCAACTGTTATTGTGGATGGACATTACAGTTTCAGATTGCCATTCAGGAGCCAGGATGTTTCACTCCCAAACAATCGACAGATTGCAGAACAACGACTTTGGAGCTTAAAAAGGAAGTTCTTGAAAAATACATCATTCCATGAGGAGTACACTCGTTTCCTCAGTGATGTCATTGAACAAGGCTACGCTGAAGCAGTGCCACAGGGGCAGCTGAAGCAAAAGGATGGGAAAGTTTGGTACATACCTCACCATGGGGTGTACCACCCCAAAAAAGGAAAGCTCAGAGTGGTTTTTGACTGTGGAGCATCCTTCAAGGGCACGTCGCTTAACTCAGAGCTACTCCAGGGTCCTGACTTAATTAAATCCCTCATAGGAGTGCTCACAAGGTTCCGGCAGGAGCCTATTGCTATAATGGGAGACATACAAGCAATGTTTCATCAAGTTAAAGTTGCAAAACAAGATGTCAATTTTCTGAGATTCCTGTGGTGGCCAGGGGGTGATATAGGTGTTGACCCTCTTGAGTACCGTATGGTTGTGCACCTTTTTGGTGCTGTGTCATCACCCAGCTGCGCGAACTATGCGCTCCAAAGGACAGCTGAGGATAACAGGAACCAATTCAGACCTGAAGTAATTGACACAATTCTGAACAATATTTATGTGGATGATTGCTTAAAATCTCTAGCCACAGAAGATGAAGCAATACCTCTTATCAAAGAGCTCACAGCTGCCTGTCACAAGGGAGGTTTTCACTTCTCCAAATGGATAACCAACAGCCGCAGAGTACTGTCCTCAGTTCCCGAAGCAGACAGAGCAAAAGAGGTGAAGGAGCTCAACCTAGACAGAGATCGACTCCCTACAGAACGTGCACTTGGTGTGCAGTGGTGTGTGGAGGATGACAATTTTACATTCAATGTCACCACCAAGTCACAGCCACATACAAGGAGGGGGATCCTGTCTGAAGTTAGCTCAATCTATGACCCTTTAGGGTTTCTAGCACCTTTCACTCTGCCTGCAAAACTGCTATTACAAGAGCTATGCAGCTTAAACCTTGGCTGGGATGAGGAAATACCCAAGATGTTCTCTGAGCGGTGGATTAAATGGAAATTAGATCTCCAAAAGATCACTGACTTCAAGGTGAGAAGATGCCTCAAACCCAATGACTTTGGCAAACCCATAAAGGCACAACTACATCATTTTGCAGACGCCAGTGAACAAGGATACGGCACAGTGAGCTATTTGAGACTGACAAATGACAAAAACACCATTCATGTTTCATTCATGATGGGGAAGGCAAGAGTAGCGCCCCTCAAACAGATAACAATCCCCAGGATGGAGCTTGCTGCTGCAGTGCTGGCCACTAAAGTGGATAAAGTTCTCAGAAGAGAGTTGCAGCTGCAGCTTGAAAGCTCAATGTTTTGGACTGATAGCCAATCAGTGCTGAAATACATAGCAAACCAACACACAAGATTCCACACATTTGTGGCTAACAGAGTTTCCACCATTAGGGAAGCCACAAAACTGACCCAGTGGAGATATGTCAACACAAAGGTGAACCCTGCTGATGTTGCCACCAGGGGGCAGAATGCTGACAAATTCATGGAGAATCAGATTTGGATTCATGGTCCAGACATACTCTGGAAGTCAGAAAGGGACTGGCCAGAGTTTCCCATGGACCTGATCTCACACTCCTTTGATGACCCAGAGGTCAAGAGAAATCCTGCTGTGAGTACAATCATTGTAAAGGACAATGGAAGTCCAACTGACACATTTCTCACACACTTTTCCAGCTGGAGAAAGCTGAAAGTTGCTGTAGCATGGATATTGAAACTCAAAGAAACTTTGAAAGCACTGGTTCACAGGAAAAAGGAATTTCATTCTACTGTAAGTGGCTCAAACATAACCACTCGAAGTACTAAGAAGCTGATGGACCAAAAGATGACAAATGTCAAAACCACATTGGGTGGACAAACAGTTACTCTAGAAGACCTAGAGAAGGCAGAAAACGCCATTATCCATCAAATACAAAGGCAGCACTTTCCAGAGGAAATGGCAACCCTGCAAATGGCGACATCTGGTGTCAAAAAGGCGAGTAACATCTACAAGCTTGACCCAGTGTTCAAGGATGGTGTGCTCAGAGTGGGAGGACGTTTGAGCAGGGCAGCTATGCCAGAAGAAAGTAAGTTCCCTGTCATACTCCCCAAACATTCTCACGTATCCACACTCATTCTCAGGCACATACACGAGAAAACTGGACACGGAGGAAGGAACCACATTCTTTCTGAACTGAGAAAGAAATATTGGATAATTAAGGCCAACTCTGCAGCAAGGAAAATAATAGGAGAATGTGTTGCCTGCAGACGGCACAGGGCCAAAATTGGAGAACAAAAAATGGCCGATTTGCCACAGGAAAGGCTCGAGCCAGACATGCCTCCATTTTCCAATGTTGGTGTCGATTATTTTGGCCCTATTGAAATAAAAAGAGGACGAACCATCTTGAAAAGGTATGGAGTGCTATTCACATGCATGACTAGTAGAGCTGTGCATATTGAGGTGGCCCATTCCCTCGACACAGACTCATGTCTCAATGCCTTGAGACGTTTCATTTGTAGAAGAGGACAAGTGAAACATATTCGATCTGATAATGGAACTAATTTTGTTGGGACTCAGAGAGAATTAAAGGAAGCCCTCGCTACACTGAACCAGCAAAGGATACAAGGAGCTTTGCTTCAGAAAGGCATACAGTGGAGTTTCAATCCCCCTGGAGCTTCCCACCATGGAGGAGTATGGGAGAGACTCATAAAGTCTGTAAGACAAGTGCTCCATGCTGTTTTGAAGCAGCAGACTCTTGATGAGGAGGGACTACAGACTCTATTATGCGAAGTGGAGGCCATCTTAAACAGCCGCCCAATCACTACTGTCTCTAATGACCCACACGACCTAGAGCCTCTTACCCCCAACCACATCTTGCTCATGAACACCAAGCCCATTCTGCCACCTGGAGTCTTCAACAAGAACGACCTGTATGTGAGACGCCGATGGAAACAGGTGCAGTACATGTCAGATTTATTCTGGAAGCGCTGGTGCCAAGAGTACTTGCCCCTCATGCAGGAAAGGCTGAAATGGTGCAAACAGAGGAGAAGCTTCACAATTGGAGATGTGGTAATGATCGTGGACCCCTGTGCTCCACGTGGCTCCTGGATATTGGGAAGAGTGCTCGAAGTTATGGCGGATTCAAAAGGATTGGTGCGAGCTGTAAAGGTCAAAACACCAACCAATGTCCTTGAGAGGCCCGTAACTAAGATCTGCCTGCTGCTAGAAGCTGAAGAGTGATGCTCCTTACTACGGCTGGTGAAAGACTATCTAGTCTATTGGAGAAAAGCCACGTTTCAGACAAACTGTTTCATGGCCAACGCTGCTACCCAGCAGCACAGGAGAGACTTGAGCAGTTGTGTCTGGTGGCTTGATGGTGACCTGATGACTTCGCCAATCTACTGTACCTATGATGAGTACCACCACACCCAAGTTATATTAATGAAATGTTTATAGGCTCCTTTATGATACAGTGTATATTATAATTGTTTTGTTGCTCCAAATACAATTAGGGGCCGGTTATGTAGGAGCCAATTTCTAAGTTCATATTTATTAATATTATTATTTATTTATTGGCCCTCTATTGTGGTGTGTGAATTAATTGGCTGTGCTCAACCCCTCTGCAGGAATGCATTATAAGGAGAGGTGCGTCACACAGTGGGCGTGACAGACTGAGAAGCAACAGTCTTTAGACCTTGTGTGTTACTTGCTGCGGGAAATTTGAATTTATTATTTTATATATTGAAAGTTTTGATTCTCTGCAAAAGAAAGAAAATAAAACAACTTTAATTTTCAAACCGAAGAAAACCTGGAGTGGACAATCAATTCTTCATCAAACAGCAACAAGCCAAGCGTCTATCGTATTTCAGTCTGTCCAAGAGTGACTTACACAAATGGGGAAAAGTGTTTTTTAACAAAAGGATATGTGGTCACTACAGCAGCGATCACCACCACCTCGGCGGAGAGCGGTGAGGTTCTCCGCCGAGGAGTCGCAAAAGCTCGTGCATGAGGTATGAATTGAATACAAAGCCACCCCATTTTAAACAAGCCCAAAAACTTTCATGAGGTGTTTTTCTCGTTTTAGTCAATTGTGTCAACTGAAGACCTAACTTTTCCTATCAAACTTATAACAAAGTATTCCATTTAGGTCAAGGCACGCGAGCGTATTATTTTTGGCACGGCCAAAAAGGGCCCAAATCTGGCCAAATCCAAGCAGGCGTGGGAGCGGGTGCGGGACGCAGTTGTGGCGGTTGGTGGCGTCCCCAGATCCCTGGAACAAGTTCGAAAAAGGTTCCAGGATTTAAAAAGAACGGGGAAGACCAAGGTACGTTGTTGCCTGAATATGTAGCCTATGGCTCTTGGTGATTAAATCATGTGGCTCTTTTTATCAGGCTCATTCATTAAATTCATTACAATTAAATTATCAAAATATTCCCTCCAAAGGTCGCCGCCAACCGCCGTTGTAGGCTGGCCACGGGAGGAGGACCAGCTATGCTGGAGGTTCTTACTCCAGCAGAGGACCTCGCCGCCTCTACACTCCCCCCCGAGATGATAGAGGGTTTCGGGGGGGTCGAGGTCGGCGGGGTACCTGGTAATGCCATTTCCTTCCAATCCCACCTGTGGTTATAGGTTATTTCGGGGGTGAGCGAGCAAAGTAAAGCCATGCGTAATACGATAGAAACAACAGCCATTTTACTGCACAAAGGAATGACATTCTTCTTATAATTATTATTAATTTCATTATTTTGTTATTGTTATATTACTACTGCCATAGCCTATTATAGTCCCATGGGTGGGTGGGGGGGTTGTGTGTGTGCTTGCGTGTGCGTGCGTGCGTGTAGTTGTACCTTTATATGCAAACTTCTAATAAAGTATTCAAATCAATCAATCGAGGGCCGGCAGAGTGTAGGCTCTAATTCCAACGAAATTAAAACAACCGAAGGTTTGCATAGTTCAATGCAAACTAAAAAATATAAAGTCAATTTCCAATATAATAACCACACGAAAAAACTCAACACGTGAGTGTTCCAAAATCTAAATATGAAAAGCCTCCCAAACTTCGCCCAACTAAAGATGCAATCCAACTCACATGAATCCCTCATTCGAACAACAGTAGTAAAGTGTGGTTCAACACGTAGGCCTATATGGCGGAGGCATTTAGATAGCATTTGATATTAAATAATAAACTATCTGATTGATTTATTATTTGTAAACAACAACACCTTATTATTCCCATATGAGATACAATAATCCATCACACAGAAATAAGACAGGAGAGTGATCAGAGTGAGAATGGAATATTTACTATGGAGAGAGAGTATTCAAGACAGGTATACAGTACATAAATAATGGTTCGTGCTCTCTCTGACAAATTATGTTTTGACATGAGTATAAGTATGGTCATTTCATCAGTCAATGGATGACTGTTTCAAATCACAAGACAAAGAGTCCATATACAGGGTTCCTGGGGGAAGATGTCCTTGCTGGCGTCTGGATGACACCAAACGTCCCAGGCCGAGCCTTAGAATACCAAAACAATTCTCATTGTTTAGGTACTGGCTCCAGGCAGTTGATAAGGTCTGATTTCTACCAGACGGAGACCTTGTGTGTGTACTGTAGTATAACGGGACACAGTCACTGTGTCTTTAGGGTCAAGTGGTCAACAATATGTATTGATAAAAAGATGATATGAACCATAACAAAATACCTATCAATATCCACCGGCTGGTTAATATTGATCTTTTTATCAAATAGATCAACCAAAGAAAACAAAATAGGCAGTGGGATGAAAGATGGTTAGGGTTAGGGTTAAGACATTTCTTCAATAGCAAAAGGAACTGTATTATCGTTAGGGTTAGGGTTGACATGAAAAGCATGACATTAATGACAAAATGTTATCATGTTTACACATAAATGAAATAACCCCTTGTAGTCTTCCCCTGCAACCTGTTCAAAAGAAAACAAGGACAGAATAAAAATAAAAAGGGGTCCATAAGTCCATAAGTCCTCGATATGATGAGGGCTAGAGACAGAGCAAAGTCCAGGGATCGAGTTGAGGTCGGAGATGGGCCGGAGATGGGTTGTAGAAGGGCGGAGACGGGTCGGAGATGGGCGGAGACGGGTCGGAGAGTGGAAGTGGGTTCTTTAGGTGGGTTTCAGACAGCTCCTACGGACAGAAGCTTGCGGCAGTTCACTAATATCGATACAATGGATTCTTCAGTCATAATTATAGCGGCTTAATTCTTCGACAGTGCGATTTCAGAATACTCACAGGCCCGGGAGGCTGCAATAGCCCCCCGCTGTGATGATGGCGCGTTCGCACTGCCCTCTGGCCTCTGGTGGTTCCTTGGCTCCGCCTGGCGTCCATCGGGCCTAGAGGATGACAGTGCTTGGCGGCAGGTCACTTGTATTTCAACAATTTACAATCATAATTTCTCCACCTAAATGTTTTTCTTCACAGTGCATTTCCGTTACCCACCGACAACCAGAGCATAGCTCTGGTCCTGCGGTTGATTGGCTCGTGCACTGGTGGCCCATCGTCTGTTGGTGGTGCCCCTTTTCACTCTCCGCCCTCTGTATTTTTGTCTCCGCTGTGGTGTTGTCATGGTTAGCCCTTATAGGTGTTGAGTGGCTGTAAGCCATTCTGATAGTCTGTTTGTGTTGGGCAGAAGGATTAATGCACACAACACAAACATACTCAAAACATACAAAGTTTTAAAATCAAAAGTTTCAAAATCAAAATTAAACGTTAAACAATGAAAATCAAAGCATAAGCATACAGTAAAATTCAAAGCATATTCCAAACAATCAAGCACACTCCCCCCTCTTGACACAAGGTGTGGCATTAATGATGTTGTTGATGTTTGGGGCTAAATGGTTAAAATAATAAAAATAAAAATACATTTTCGGACCACAGATTTATAATCTGTTCACAGTTCTTCAATTATTCAAAACTTTCAAAAAAACAAAACAAATTAAAAATGACTTAAAATCATAAAATAGTTAAATCAGTGTCAAATGTTTCTTAGTAGGCCTACCAGTAAGACACCCAAAGAGGACCTGGGAACAGGAAGTTCCACACAAGGATTGTGGGTAATCGAGTCTTTTTAAAATGTTTCATAACAGTACCAGAATGGAACATCAACAAAATACTTTAGACAGTAAACAATCAGAATGTTGATGAAATCAGTAGAAAGGAAGACAAAACATCTAACACTTTCTCACACATACCCGCCATGGCCATGGCACCGTCACACACACGCTCACAGGCCGAGAGGGAGTAAAGTGTCCGGGCCTCTTTGATATGAGAACACAGACAGAAGGTTTAAATAAAAATAAAAGATAATAATAATAACAAAAATATAGCTGCAAGCAGCGATAAAGTGGCCAAGGCATAAAAAGCAGGAAAGCAAAAAGGCATCAAGGGAAAGCAAAGAAGACATCAAAGAAAAACTAGAAGCAGTGTTCTTCCGAACAGGACTCCGGCAGGTCAGGTAGTTTTTTTTGGCCTAGTGGTGATTCTATAATAGGCCAAAGTGAAAAGGCTGCCATGCGTTCTTGGGCCTTTCATGGCAATCGTACGCTGCATGCGGGATTTGAGGCATTTTGTTCCAAAAATGTGTTTTGCTAAAGTTGACCCGCTGGTGGCGCTATAACAGGCCAATGTGAGAAGGGTGGCATCTGTTCCTTGGCCTAGTGGGAATGTGTGTGCAAAATCTCACACGCATAGCAGGCTACGTTCATGATTTGAGACATTTTGTTCAAAAAGGAGCAATCCTGCAAACCTTGGAATTCAATGTTAGCCAATTAGATAGAATATGATATCGGACAAATCCGTCATGATTACATCACTGTAGAGATACTGTGTGTACTGATTTGTGTGATTTTCTGATCAAATCTGAAGGAGTAATATCGAAGAATGTGTTTTCGGCCTTCTGGTGGCAGATGTGAAAAATGCAGGGCACAGGTTTTTCCTTGGCCTCTGGGAAGTGTGCATACAAAGTTTTACACTAATCGGGGGAGTTATAGGTAAAAGCACAAATTGACCTTTACACAACATGTATGCAAAATACTATATGCAACAGACATAAAATACTGTAATACTATTCACCCAGTTTGATACTGTACATAGTAAGCCTTGCCAAGCCATGAAGACCATATGACTCGGCCGAGCCATGAGTCTCTGAGATCACAATTTAGTATTTACCCTTTTCATAAAATGTGTGTGTAAATTAAGCTACCTTGACTTTTGTTATTCATAAAACACCTAAAAAAAACAAGCAGGCAACAATGAACTCGCTCCTCCACTTGTTCTCTCTCTCTCACTCACTCACTGTACTCAGTCAGTACTCAGTGGAGTAGCAAGGAGATGTTGAATTGGGGGGAGGGGGTCTCCCCCCCAAATGAACGGCTCTCTACTGCGCGAACCGGATCCCATCGTTCACTTCAAAGAGCAGTTCAAAAGATTTGATTCGTTCGCGAACGTCCCAGCTCTATTCTGCATCTAGCCTAAGGCCCAGATCATGGGAAACCCCTACTCACGTCAGGGTGGGGGGTCCCCAGTTCAAATATGATTCTTTTTGGTTTCAGTGATATTTGGACTAACCCTCTACAGTAGTTCATCATGAAAATTTACTTTGCATGTATGTTTTAGAGGCAGAAGAATAATTTGCATAATACTTGCAATATTCATTGAATTATTAAAAAAGCATGTTTAAATTTTTAAAAAATCCGATCTGACAGATCTTTAGATATTGGTCCAAAGTTCATGTAAAAAAAGTTCTGTGCACGTGACGTGAAAGTTCCGGAATAAAAGCGTGTTTAAGTGTTTTACGAACTGCTCAAAATGGCGGAAAATCTAAGGACGGAGCTTACTTAACAAAGACACGGATGGCTTCCGCTTGAGTCAAGGCACGCGTGTAACCAAGTTGCATGTCTTTAAACGAAACGAGGCATGACTTATGCCCCTTTAAAGTTTGAGTTTTCAAACGCTTCGTATAGCGCCCCCCTTTGGCCAATTAGAGTAAGATTGCTTTCAGTGATATTTGGACTAACCCTCTACATATTTGCCAAATGCCATGAACATGTCACTTTGCAAGTATGATTTAGAGGCAGAAGAATAATTTGCATAAAACTGCAATATAGAGTGAATTATTAAAAAATAATGTTTCGCTTTAAAAGAAATCCGGCCGCTGTGCGATGACCGCATTGGTCCAAAGTTCATGTAAAAAAAGTTTTGCGCACGTTACGCGAAAATCCCAGGAGGAGATAGATTTTGACTGTTTTTCATATAATTCAAAATGGTGGGAGAAGTAAAGGTCAGAGGTCAAAAGTCAGAGCGTAAAAGTTGTTCGGCATGAGGAGACGCATAAGTGTATATAGGTTTCATTGCTGTACCTCAAACACAGAATGAGCTATATCTGTTCAAAGTTTGCACTTTCGAAGGCTTCCTACAGCGCCACCCTTTGGCCGATTGTTGCGAGCTTCGCGTTTTAGCCGTTTGGCATAGTCCTCTGCCATACTGCCGAGTTTCGTAAAAAGCGACTGCACGGTCTAGCCGCTAGAGAAAAAGTGGCGGAAGAAAAACATGATGAAGTCCAATATCAATGAGTGGCCATTTGCCACTTCGTGGCCTTGGCCACTAATAAATAAAATATAATTAAATGGACACCAGCCCCTAGGGAAGCAAAACAAAAAAGAACGGCTCCACCGGACATGGTGCCCCTTTCTCAAATCCGTCCAGTCCAACAAAAAATAAAAAAATAAAAAATAAACCTGTCATAAACCTGGAAAAACAAAACAAAATGAAATGAACAGTTGACATGAATTTATATAGTTACTGTAAGACATGATGTAATATCATGTCAAGTGGTCACCTCATGGGCTGGGTTGACCTTAATCAGTGGACAGAACACAACTGAGTTGTTGACATGATGGTGAATCTTGTTGTTGACAGCTCTTGCCGTCACCCCATGAGGATAAAGATTGTTTACTTAAATATGGTTTACCAGTGAAATATCAGACACTTGTTACAGTGTCAAGGCTGTCGGAATCACGATGTTAGAATATCAGGGTGTGTTAAGGAACATAGAGTGGCAAACATCACTTTTAGGAGAAGCACATAGAAACAGATTCACACAACAGAGTAAGACCCATTTTGAGAGAGAGAGATAGAGAAACAGTATGTAACAAGTCACTTGAAGTTTATAACGATCCAGACAGTTTCTCCAAATAAAATAAAACATAGGCAGAGCTAGCGCAAGCAGCAAGCGTAAGCAGCAAGCCTAAATGCGAGCCAGCGACTCACACATACCGTACAGTACTGCACGGCCGAACACACACACATGCACCACTGCTCATTTCATACTGGGTTTGATTTTTTTTCCTTTTCTTTCACTCAATTGACAATCAAGGTTATAACCAGGGGAAAAAATAGGATTAAAACACACATACATACAGTACATGTATCCATGTAGACAATATCTCATACATTTACACACACATGGGTCAGTCAGTTCAGAGGTCATCATTCAGAAGGGGGCTTCTTTAGTTCCAGTGGTCATGTTTATTTAAAATGTTCTTGGGAGCGCTTCACAGACTGAGATAAAAACTCAACACCTCAGCTGGCCTGAGACGGAATTAAAAATAATAATAAGACTAAAACAAAGACATGTAAGCGTAACGTGATCAAATAACCATAACTTCTCTCAGTAATCTGGTTAAATAAGATAGCTGAAAACCAGCTGTGTCGGTCTTATGCACTGGCCAAAACTTCCTACAGAACCAGGAAACACAATGCTGGTCTGGCGGTGAAATCCTGACTTGACTTAATTCACAACAGAAGGAGTAAGAACAACTTCTGTTGGAGTGCAACTCAGGAGACTTGACTAACTTCAGGATGAATGCAAATCTTAATAAAATTAAGTTTTGTGCTGCCAACGTAAGACCCACAGTTCCGGACCAACGGCTGTGAGGTCTTCAAAAAGCGACGAAACAATAGACTAAAAACATTAAACATTAAACAATCAAACTGCAGCTGTGTTAAGAGCTAGCTAGACTCTCAAGACAGCAGGTACAAATCTTTAAGTACTGAACACCTCTGTGATTTACAGTCCAAAAAGGCATGAATAGCCTACAATCAAAACTGAGAAATAGATTGGAAAGTTAAGGTGTAGAAAACCACCTCGGAACTTCAAAGACTTAAAAAGAATAACACGACAGATTTAATGACCGTTTTTTAACAGGGCCGCAGATAAAAAGTAATGTGTAAGGCAAACCGGAACAACGAAACAACGGAATTTGGAACACATTATTTGGGACACAGGGGCCTCATGGACAAGGTTAAATCATGGATGAAAAAAATACGATTTATAACAACTTAAGCAAGTTTTTGTCTCATAACTATCAAAGGAAACTGTAATGAGAGACATACCGGTTTTCTTTAGGGGACACGGGCCTGCCTGGAGTGGTGAGAGCAGAGAGACGTTTGTTATGGAACTGTGTTCTTTTATAATGTAAACAAGGCAAAGACTGCCTGTGATTCAGTGATGAAAGTAATTGAGTACATTTACTTGGGTTCTGTAATCAAGTATGGTTTTGAGGTATATTCTTTGTTTTCTGAGTAGTTCCAAGTTTCAGTATTTTTATTTCTATATTACTAGATTACAGTATAGATTACAATATTTGTCTTCTATTACTAGAAGACAAATATTGGACTGTTATTTCCGCTAGAATCATGGGGTAACAGTAATTATTAGACTTTGACACTACATTATTTGAGCTTGTAAAGCTGCTATTTTCTTTCTCATGGAGAGAGAGAGAGAGAGAAATTCAACATTTATACAAGTTTTTGTCTCTGAGCCTTTAACTTCCTGGGCCATATTAACCTAGTCTGACAGTGGGTGAGTTGTATTAGGCTACCTGGGTGGTGTCCTGGTTGGCTCTGCTGTCGGCTTGCCCCTTTGCCACTTTGAGTGACATTTATGATAAAACAGTGAGCTCACGTGCCATGGTGGGGAGAAAAAAAATCCTGGGGGTTCCACCGACAGCAGGTTCAATCGGGTCCACTCCTTGAGAAAGTGGAGAAGGGGTCATTTTAGTTCTGTCTTAACTTAACTTGTCCAGATACATTATAAACATTTGAATATTATTAGAGGCATTCAAGCCAATTATTTTACCAGAACAGAAATGGTCAAAATACGGTCTAAGAAATAACATATTGCTTCTGACTCCCCCACTCTGCTTCGCGAGGGCAAGCGGGGGAGTGAGAGGCGTAGAGTAAACGAAGCGTATTCGGTACCAAAACAGACAGATAACAAAATAATACTGGACAATTATTGATAAAAATAACCACGCTATTTCTTATGTGATTAAGTGGCTGGGTTAAATAACACCGGTCAAAAGATTTCCATCCGATACAGGCAAAACCTCTGTACTGGGAATCCTCCAAAGACAGGAAAAACCTCTGTCTGGGTCAAAATAAGTCCACTTCTCCTCCAAAGACAGGAAAAACCTCTGTCTCTGTCTACCCTTTTTTTTTTTTTTTTTTTTTAGAAACAGGAACAACATCTGATTCTGTGGACTTAATGAAATCTTCTGTTATAATAACACCAACTGGGGACTAGCATCAACCGTGACCACCGGCGGCTATGTCCAAATTCTTCAGAACCAGGCAAACCCTCTGATTCTGGTAAACAATGTGCAACAAAAAGCAACAAAAAGGTACCGAGAGAAAAAAATAATAATAATAAAGTTTGAAAATCACAGAAATAACGACCGATAAAATGACCATCTACTGTTATCAGATAAGGGTTAATTTACGACGTGTGTCAAACCAGAATATAATTAGGAGTTATCTGACTCCTCCGACGGGGAGAACAATAATTCATCATTAATTCAAAATTCAAAGACACGACACATAATGTTACAGGGGCCAACCGTAAACTATAAAGGATTAATAAAAAGTAATTACAAATGTAATAATTTAAAAGAATGTTATAATGAATGGTGTCTCCTGTCCTACTGTATTTCCCCTATGTTGGGCTGGCAGGGACAATAGCCTATGATAGGATGTGTCCGAGCAATTTATGTGTTTAAACAAGTGAAGGTAAAATAGACTGAGCGATACTAAAACATTATTTAGCCTTGTCCGACTCCCTGAAATATCAAAAATCAAAACAATATTTCAAACTGAGAAGCGACTCATCGCGCACAGATAACTGAAGAAAACAGTATACTTATCTTAAAATATTATTCCGGTCACCAGTGGTGTATAAAGATCCGTCCTCGGACCGTGGAGCATGCAATCAGAAAACCATGTGTCCAGCGGTCCAGTGGCGGATGTCCAAGCAGGGAATGTTATCAAATACATTGTACTGTTGTCAAAATAATAACCTTGTCTGAAAACACAGTAAACTTCCAAACTCACAGCTGGTTCTTTGATACGTATTGTAACACCGACCCACCGGGGGAGAGAAAGTGCACCCAAATCGGCTAAATAAGCCACGGTCACTTGTCCATCCATCGGTCGGTCAACATTACATCAGTATGCGGCGACGTAGGACCATTTGATTGATTTATTATTTGTAAACAACAACACCTTCTTATTCCCATATGAGATACAATAATCCAACACACAGAAATAAGACAGGAGAGTGATCAGAGTGAGAATGGAATATTTACTATGGAGAGAGAGTATTCAAGACAGGTATACAGTACATAAATAATGGTTCGTGCTCTCTCTGACAAATTATGTTTTGACATGAGTATAAGTATGGTCATTTCATCAGTCAATGGATGACGTTTCAAATCACAAGACAAAGAGTCCATATACAGGGTTCCTGGGGGAAGATGTCCTTGCTGGCGTCTGGATGACACCAAACGTCCCAGGCCGAGCCTTAGAATACCAAAACAATTCTCATTGTTTAGGTACTGGCTCCAGGCAGTTGATAAGGTCTGATTTCTACCAGACGGAGACCTTGTGTGTGTACTGTACATTACATGAGTATAACGGGACACAGTCACTGTGTCTTTAGGGTCAAGTGGTCAACAATATGTATTGATAAAAAGATGATATGAACCATAACAAAATACCTATCACTATCTATATTTCCAAATTAATAGAGACATTTGAAAACGAAAATCGCAAATTAAAAAGCACTATGCCTAATATTCTTACAAAGATTACACAGGGGAAAGGAATGAATCTGTAAACTAAATCATTTATTGTGAATTCCAAAAAAAAAAAAAAAAAAAAACAATGATATAATGACATGAATGTTAATGGCAACGTTATTTCCACAGCCTCCAGCGTAGCTGATCCTGGCCAGGAGGAGGACGGGCCCGAAACCTCCACAGCAACAACGGGGGGAGAGCGAGAGGACACAGAGATGGACACCGACTCGTCTCCAGAAGAGGAGGAGGTGGACCCGGGGGAAGGGTCGTCGATGGGGGGGACTCAGGCGACGGAGGCGAGTCGTCCCAGGTCGCACCGGAGCCTCGCCAGGGATGGCGACCAGCCATTCTTGGCTATTCAACAGGCGGGGTTCCGGATGCTGGAGATGCAGCTGGGGCGGCTCGCCGGCTCATTTGAGCGAGCCGTTACAGTGCTGGAGCGCGTTGTGCCAGCCATGGAGGGGCTGATCGAGCCCCTGGCGCGCAGCGCGTCAGCACTGGAACGACTCGCTCATTTGGGCACCCCCCCGCCGACCCAACCTCCACCTCCAGTTCCAGCTACAGCTCCATCTCGCTCTCCTCCCGCTCCCAGCGAGGCGAGTGGCCCTCATTTGGGCACCCCCCCGCCGACCCAACCTCCACCTCCAGTTCCAGCTACAGCTCCATCTCGCTCTCCTCCCGCTCCCAGCGTGGCGAGTGGCCCGTCGCACCTGATACACGTGTTTCCTCCTCGTCTCTCCCGTGGCCAGCCGTCCCGCAGCCGTGGCCCACGCCTACGGCTGCCAAGAAGGGGGGGGAAATGATTTAGTTTATAATTGTTATTATTGTTGTTATTATTATTATTATTATTATTATTAATGTGTTGATTAATTGGCATGCCCTTGTTTAGATTATATTTATTTTGTTTATGTTTATGACATGCAAACATGCCGTTTTGTTTTTATTAAAGCATGTAAACTCCAGCCTACCCGTTTTCTGTGCAAGGGAACTTTACAGCTCAGGTTCAAATGTGAACAGGTCAGCGGGTTCAGGGTCAAGTTCAACTGCAGGCAAGGGGGAGACTGAAGTGAGACTGTAGCCTATAGCCTGACAAAATGGAATAGCTTTGAGATAATTTCTGAATGAACACACCAATAGGCCTACCTCGCAGGTGGAATGTGGAAAATATGCAGTGGAATGTGGAGAAAAAAAATTAAAATAAATAAAAGCAGGCCTCTCCCGTCTGTAATAAAGCATACAACTAAATTACCATAGAGCATAATAAAACGCAGCCTAGGCCTATGCCTACATTAAATGCAACAATTTACTGATTGAAAGAAGCTTGCTTACCAGACAGATTACTAACGGCGGCGGCGGCGCACCAGGTCAGCTGCCAGCTGATCCCTCAGTGCCGCTGCGTTTGCTTGCACTATATCGTTATGTGGTGGTGGTGGAACTTGCAATTCAGCTTGCTGCCTTCGGTAGTCACGTAATACTCTTTCCTCGTCGAATTCTAACATCACTCCATGACGCATGGCAATGTTGTGCAACACACAACATGCCACACAGAAGGATGCTATTTTCTGAGGTGTGTACTGCAAGACCCCACCTGACCTGTCTAAGCAGCGGAACCGCTGCTTGAGAAAGGCAAATGTTCGCTCGATCACTACACGTGCCCGTGAGTGTTTGGTGTTAAACGAAGCCTCACGCACAGTTATTGGAGTAATGTATGGCACTATCAGCCACGTCTTCGAAGGATAACCATTGTCTCCTAACAACCACCTGTCGGGAGGGGCGTCCCTCCCAAAGATTGTAGGTATAACAGAGTTATCCAAGATGAAAGCGTCGTGGCTTGCTCCAGGATAGTTTGCAAATACACTTGTGACGTTGGCATCTGCATCACAAACTACCTGGACATTGATGGAATGGGTCCCCTTACGGTTCACATAACATGCACCATGCTGAGTCGGAGCCCTAATCAGAATGTGCGTGCAGTCGATGGCACCCAGAACCCCAGGGAACCCATATTTTGCCACAAATTGCTGTTTAACCCTACGTTGATGGTCAGGTGTTATAGGGAACGTGATGAACTCGTGGGCATGTCGTATTAAGCTGTTAGTGACTGCCGTTATAGCCAGACTTGCGGAAGGTTGTGATATTCCTGCAAGTGAGCCGATTGGTTTTTGGAAAGTCCCACCAGCATAAAAATATAGTGCAGCAGTGACCTTTGTTGCTACAGGCAAGGCACGGGGACCAGCGGCTTCGATGTCATCGTGTACCAGGTGGCATATATCAGTTACTGCCTGACGGGAGAGGCGCAGCTCGTCAAAGCATTGTTGCTCTGTGGAATAGATATTGCATCGGTAACTGTTGGATTCAAATTAAAAGCGCAAGTGCCGCTGCTATAGGCATAGGCACGCACAAGGAAAGGCCAGTGGGAGCAAAATAAATACAGAAATAAAATAATAACAAGAGGCAAAGATAAATAAATACGTTAAAAAAAAAAGAAGAAAAGAGCCAATCATCATCATAATAACTATTATTTGCTCCTATAAATGACAAAGCATGACGCCTGATATGTTTGGTTTCAAGGAGCACTTTTACCAAGCCAATTTGAGAATTTCCTAAATCACTGGAATATAAATTTGAGAACTATATAGTTGAGAACTAGGCAATAGCCAACCTGTGAGCCCCAGATAATTCCTTCGTGTTCTGTAGACACGCTCCTGCCGGGGGCGGCGTCTCCTCTCATATTCTCTTCCCAGAATATATTCCATTGTTTTGTCTCACTCAGCCACAACTTTGGTGCTATTTATAACAGTGACATAATTGAGGTAATGGTGTGCAGCAGTGTGTGTTCATGTGTGCACACATGAACGCGCATTGGGAAAGGAGGCACGATCATGTGGTCAAATAAACATGTCATTTAGCGCATAAAAGGTGACCCAAGCACGTCTAAGGATATGCGTTAATTGTTTCAGCTACTCGACCTTCATAATTGCACTGAGCGCACAGCGCAGGTTGATTTGCATATGTTACCTCCCAATACCTTAAATATGCGTGCGGGCGCCGCACAGCACGTTCATATGACTTAGCTCCAACTTCTTAATTGCAAAACAACGCATATGAGGGAGTTGTCGCCACAATCATATGCGACCGGACTTAAATACTACACTAGCGCATAGCATACCACGTTCAAAATTGGGCCCCGAGTGTCAAAAAGGCAACTGGGTGAAGGCAGCGGAAGCTCAACCCTAACCTCAGTAAAACTAATGCTGGTGAATGCTAACCTGCCGACGCTGGTGAATGTTAACCTAGTGAATGTTAAACAGGTGAATGCTAACCTGCCGACGCTGGTGAATACTAACCTAGTGAATGTTAAACTGGTGGGACCAACGGTGCTTAACCAAGGTGTTTTTTGAAAGACCAGCAAAAACTACTCTCCCACTCAGTGGTATGTAGGGCAGGTTGTGGTTCAGCTTCCTGTCAACAAGAACGCTGAGTCTTTCCAGCGAAACCACCATCAGATAAGGATACTATGATGCTAGAATGATGATCAGATAAGCAGAGCTGACGTAACGCACCTAAAGATACTGAGGATGATGATCAGATAAGGATACTATGATGCTAGAATGATGATCAGATAAACAGAGCCGACGAGTTGTATATAAAGACACCGAGGACAGCCTGCCTCCATCAGTGCTGCTCAGGACGTCGTGTTGATCAGTTCATTCAGACCAGCTCAGTTCAGTTCAGTTCCGTTCCGTTCCGTTCCGTTCCGTTCCGTTCCGTTCGTTCAGTTCAGTTCAGTTCAGTTTGTTCCGTTCCGTTCCCTTCCCTTCCCTTCCCTTCCCTTCCCTTCCGTTCTGTTCCGTTTGTTCCGTTCCGTTTGTTCCGTTCCCTTCCCTTCCCTTCCCTTCCCTTCCCTTCCCTTCCCTTCCCTTCCGTTCCGTTCCGTTCCGTTCCGTTCAGTTCATTCAGTTCAGTTCAGTTCGCTTAGTTCAGTTCAGTTCAGTTCGTTCAGTTCCGTTCATCAAGTGTTGAACAGTTCAGTTCCAGTTTAGAATCCAGTGTGAGTGAATCCAGACTTTAGAATCCAGTGTGAGTGAATCCAGACTTTAGAATCCAGTGTGAGTGAATCCAGACTTTAGAATCCAGTGTGAGTGAATCCAGACTTTAGAATCCAGTGTGAGTGAATCCAGACATGGGTAAAACAGGGATAATATTCCTGCTAATCTGGACTTCAGGTAAGACTCTGTTTTAATGACTCTTGTTGGTTGATGTGAAACACAAAGCCAAGACGCTTAGGCTGGATTTAGACTGCAGTTCAAATCTAGACTAAATCTGATTTATTTCTCAAATCTGATCTCTTGGCCCGACTGTTCAGACTGCATTTGCAAGTGAGTGTGTTCAGAGTGATTTTAACAACGTCAACCCAAAGCTGCCCTGCGTCGACATATCTGCTTTGGTTACCGTGGTAACGACATAAGAGTCATGACTTTTCCCTCTTTATGTGTTTTTCAAATTCTTCATTTTCCTCTGACATTGCAGTAAGGACCTTGTCAACCGATGTTCTGACATACCATGAGATGTGTCTTCATATATTGCCTTACTTGTTCCTGTACATTTCTCATGTAATGAGACAGTAAGATTTCTCCGTCTGTCCCCTGAATGCTGCTCACCATTTCTTCTGTAGTGTAAAACCTGTGCTGAACTGTTGTTTTTATTTTATTACACCCCCTGCTTTCTCAGAATCATAATGCAAATCTTGATCTCTGTAATGACATCAGTGGTGCTCAGGTTGCGCTGCAAGTGACCTGTCTGCAAACACAGCAACGTTGATGTGTTTTTGTTACTGTGTGTGTGTGTGTGTGTGTGTGTGTGTGTGTGTGTGTGTGTGTGTGTGTGTGTGTGTGTACGTGCGTGTGTACGTGCGTGCGTGCCAGAGATGCATGAAGTGGATTTTATTCCTTTATTTTCTCGGGTGCCGTGAAGTCAGAATGCCTGAAACCCAGACTCCCATAATTCCATAATGTCAGAATATCATGATGTCAGAATATCATGATGTCATGAATCCAGATTACCATGGTTCCAAAATGCTATCATTCCATAAATCCATAATAATGACATAATTCCGATAATGCCAGAATCCCTGAATGCCATAGGTGTCAGCTCCCATTGGTTAACATTAGTAGACTGTGGTTGTACTGGTCAGCTCCCATTGTTTAACATTAGTAGACTGTGGTTGTAATGGCCAGCTCCCATTGGTTAACATTAGTAGACTGTGGTTGTACTGGTCAGCTCCCATTGGTTAACATTAGTAGACTGTGGTTGTAATGGTCAGCTCCCATTGGTTAACATTAGTAGACTGTGGTTGTACTGGTCAGCTCCCATTGGTTAACATTAGTAGACTGTGGTTGTACTGGTCATCTCCCATTGGTTAACATTAGTAGACTGTGGTTGTACTGGTCAGCTCCCATTGGTTAACATTAGTAGACTGTGGTTGTACTGGTCAGCTCCCATTGGTTAACATTAGTAGACTGTGGTTGTACTGGTCAGCTCCCAGTGGTTAACATTAGTAGACTGTGGTTGTACTGGTCAGTGGTTAACATTAGTAGACTGTGGTTGTACTGGTCATGGTTAACATTAGTAGACTGTGGTTGTACTGGTCATGGTTAACATTAGTAGACTGTGGTTGTACTGGTCAGCTCCCAGTGGTTAACATTGGTAGACTGTGGTTGTACTGGTCAGCTCCCAGTGGTTAACATTGGTAGACTGTGGTTGTACTGGTCAGCTCCCAGTGGTTAACATTGGTAGACTGTGGTTGTACTGGTCAGCTCCCAGTGGTTAACATTGGTAGACTGTGGTTGTACTGGTCAGCTCCCATTGGTTAACATTAGTAGACTGTGGTTGTACTGGTCAGTGGTTAACATTAGTAGACTGTGGTTGTACTGGTCAGCTCCCAGTGGTTAACATAGTCTGTATGTCAGAAACTGAACATTTGGCCTTCGTACATTTTGCTTTTATTTTTTGTATATTGCGACCGTAGGTTGCAGTTTAGTATGTGAACGCTTAGAACGTGCCTGTATGTATCTCTGTCTGTCTGTCTGTCTGTCTGTCTGTCTGTCTGTCTGTCTGTCACGCCTGACCCTGTGCTTCTATGGGTTTGTCGCTCTGACATCATGCTCTGATGTCACTTTGATGTCAGGGGAACAACTCTTAACAGAATGGTTATGCTCTGGCTTCACTGTGATGTCACACTAACAGATTCCCTTTCATGCCCATATATGGAGTTCCCTGATGTCATCAATATTAAGCCCATATCTAGCAGGACTGCATATAGGAATGCCCATATATGGAGGCCACATCGGCCACAGCCCCTATCTGTGTGGCTGGTTCTACAGACAGGGATCTCCATGTATGGGCATAAAAGGGTATGATGTCAGATGTCATAGACGTCATAGGACTTTGACATAACGAATAACTGAGTAAGCATGTTTGGGCTCTCACAGCATAACTCCATATACAGTACATGGATCTCCATATATGGGTACCAGGGGTCTTCATATGTGGTTAACTGGTACAATATACATCACTGGCCAGATGGCCATGGCGCGACCTCGCCCTAAAGCATGTCACCCTGAGGCGTCTTACTAGTATTTTTATATTGTTGTTTTATTGTATTGTTACTGTGATTTTATGGATCTCCCCGGGTCTGAAATAAAGATTGAATTGTACTGGTCAGCTCCCATTGGTTAACATTAGTAGACTGTGGTTGTACTGGTCAGCTCCCATTGGTTAACATTGGTAGACTGTGGTTGTACTGGTCAGCTCCCATTGGTTAACATTGGTAGACTGTGGTTGTACTGGTCAGCTCCCATTGGTTAACATTAGTAGACTGTGGTTGTACTGGTCAGTGGTTAACATTAGTAGACTGTGGTTGTACTGGTCAGCTCCCAGTGGTTAACATAGTCTGTCAGAAACTGAACATTTGGCCTTGGTACATTTTGCTTTTATTTTTTGTATATTGCGACCGTAGGTTGCAGTTTAGTATGTGAACGCTTAGAACGTGCCTGTATGTATCTCTGTCTGTCTGTCACGCCCGACCCTGTGGTTCTATGGGTTTGTCGCTCTGACATCATGCTCTGATGTCACTTTGATGTCAGGGGAACAACTCTTAACAGAATGGTTACGCTCTGGCTTCACTGTGATGTCACACTAACAGATTCCCTTTCATGCCCATTTATGGAGTTCCCTGATGTCATCAATATTAAGCCCATATCTAGCAGGACTTCATATAGGAATGCCCATATATGGAGGCCACATCGGCCACAGCCCCTATCTGTGTGGCTGGTTCTACAGACAGGGATCTCCATGTATGGGCATAAAAGGGTATGATGTCAGATGTCATAGACGTCATAGGACTTTGACATAACAAATAACTGAGTAAGCATGTTTGGGCTCTCACAGCATAACTCCATATACAGTACATGGATCTCCATATATGGGTACCAGGGGTCTTCATACGTGGTTAACTGGTACAATATACATCACTGGCCAGATGGCCATGGCGCGACCTCGTCCTAGAGTATGTCACCCTGAGGCGTCTTAGTATTTTTATATTGTTGTTTTATTGTATTGTTACTGTGATATGGATCTCCCTGGGTCTGAAATAAAGATTGAATTGTACTGGTCAGCTCCCATTGGTTAACATTAGTAGACTGTGGTTGTACTGGTCAGCTCCCATTGGTTAACATTAGTAGACTGTGGTTGTACTGGTCAGCTCCCATTGGTTAACATTAGTAGACTGTGGTTGTACTGGTCACTTCCCAGTGGTTAACATTAGTAGACTGTGGTTGTACTGGCCACTTCCCAGTGGTTAACATTGGTAGACTGTGGTTGTACTGGTCAGCTCCCATTGGTTAACATTGGTAGACTGTGGTTGTACTGGTCAGCTCCCATTGGTTAACATTAGTAGACTGTGGTTGTACTGGTCAGCTCCCATTGGTTAACATTGGTAGAACACACCATAATAAATTATGTGGAGATTTTCTCATGTCTGTCTCTCTATAATGCCCATATATGGTGTTCCGTGTCCAGTCCAGGCCAGTCTAATTTGGTCACTGTAGTGATGTCACAGTGATCAGGCCCGGCTGCAGGATGAAATGACCATATAAGGAGGCCAGAAGAACATATATTTTATATACTGAACATTTGTTTTATTACCTTTAATACTTTCTGTGAGGACTGCACTACATGAGCACTAGAGTTCCATCCTGACTCCACTGCACCCCCTGGTGGGAGAAACAAAGAGGCCTGTTCAGGGGCGTCACACCACATTCTGGGCCCTGGGTTCAAGGATTCACTGTGGGGCCCCTGTGCGTTAACTATTGAAAAATAATTTATTTATTTTAAATCGTGAAAATCTTTGAATATTTTCAAAGGTTTTTTGAAATAAATAAATAAACTATGTTTCTATGTCAGTGGTGCTCAACGTTTTCATGTGTATTTGGGCACGGACCCTCATCTCAAAATATTTAGTTCCAGGGATCCCCCCCAGAAGCAACATTTGAGTTACAAACGTTGGCTTAAAAATACATATTCAAAGAGTTGCACACATTTTCACGACTTTTCAAAAATAACATAGGCCTACAAGCTTGCAGCGCGGTGCCGCGCTGTGAGCTTGTACAACTAAAGTGTACAATCTGCAAACTGTGAATAAAGTATTCATTCAATCATAAACCAGTTCTGAACTGCAGTCACAGCAGAATGTATGTCATTACGAGGGACGATAAGCCATATTATCGTTTATCGTGATTAAAAAACACTTGTGATAATCGTATCGTAGAGATTTAATTTATCATGATATCGTCCTCCGTCATGCACTGGGATCAATTCACCTTTTATTTGCAGAACTGAACTGCATATCCGGCACTTAAACCCACTCTCTACCAAATCTCTTTGCCAAAAAATAGCCGATCTACAAGCTCTGCTATTTTTTTTTTTTACCATAATGTTCCGCCCCAGGATAATGGATGTTGGGGATATTTTGATTATGGCGATAATATCGATAATCGTGATTTATTTGGTCACAATAATCATGATATGACATTTTCATATGGTCCCATCCCTAGTTATGTGTACAATCTGTAGGCTAATAAATATTCAATCAATCAAAAAGTGAGCTGCAGCTGCGGTGGAAAAACAAACACAACATAGATGAGATCACAGGTGGCTCACGCATGCTCTCTCATCCTTCTTGCTGATAGCCAGGGACCCACAAGCCCAACATGTGAGATGACCTGTGATGTCATGCTCTACTTTGCATTTCTGTTTTATCTGTTAGTTTGGTCATTAAGGTCCACAGAATGAGAGGCCCGCTCTGCCGGAAACATCGCTAAAAAAAGAAAGAAAAAATTACGGTCATTTGTATATTCACTGTCCCATTGACTTCATTATACAGGAAAAGAAAAATATTTAAAAAAGAAAATAAATGTGCTTTAAGTAGCATGTGAGGGGTCAAACTAGGGGTTCTTCATGATTCTGATTTCTGAATCCATTGCAAGCATTTGTTTTGCATGAAAAACAATCCTAGGGCAAGATATCGGACCCCAAAACTGTGAAGTGACACTTTTTTTTTTAATTGTGAAAATCTTTTGAATATATGTATTTTCAAAGCAAACTCATGCTTCTGGGGGGTCCCTGGAACTAAATATTTTGAGATGGGGGGTCCGTGGCCAAATACATATCATTTTGGGGGTCCTTCACATGAAAAAGTTTGAGCACCACTGACATGAGTCATTTTCCCAGACATTACGTTTGCACCAACATAGCACTGACTGAGGATTTTGTCTAGGGTTGCCAACTCCCAGAGTTTCAAATACGGGACACCTCCTAATGAAACATGCGGCGCCGAAGGCGCCGCTGAAAAAATCGGGTATTTTCGGTTATAAAGTTGGCTAAAACGGGTAATTTCCTATATTAAATCATATTTTCCTTTCACAATATTAATTCGGGTGTCTTTGGGCCACCTAACCTATTACCTTAAAATCATGTAGTGTAGTCCTATATTGTATTTCTCTCAATTTTTCAAAACATATAGCCTAGGTCTACCTGGTTCTTATGTGCCCACTCTCTGGTTACCCAACACTAGTTTAATCATATTGGCATACAGTAATAACCATTAGGTTTTAAAAACAAAATCAACGCATGCTTATGTTATTTCACATACCAGCCTGTCTGGGGTCGCTTTAGTTGGCAGAGAAGACTACTGTATAGTGCTCCCAGGAATACAATCCATGGCTTATTTTCTGCTTGCTTGCCTGCTTTTTCATCTTGTTGTTTAGGCTATCACCTATCATGGATTCATGTCTAATCTGTTTGTACACAATCTTCTGTTTTTTTTAATACATTAAACAATGTTCTGAGCCGAGCACTGTCGTATGCTCGCTCGCACGCACTTGTATCGTCTCGCGCAGGCAACTTGCGGACTGAACCTACAGCCATAGAGTTATAATGGGAAGGGATTGTGTAGGGGGCGGAGACTGTGTCTTAGCAACACTGTGTTAATAAGCCAATGGGCTGCTTACAAACAGCGCAGCGCCTCTCACAGCAATGGGATGCAGCACTTGTCTCAGAGGAGAGCAGAGTGGAAGCAGAATCGCTGTCATTTCTCAATTAAATCATCCCGTCATTCATATTTATCCCCCAACCTTCAAATACGGGACAAAGAGCGTCCCGTCTCAGTTCAATACAATATAGTTTCCAAAAAAGGGACGATCCCGTATTTTACGGGACGGTTGGTAACCCTAATTTTGTCTGTGCTCAGGCCTGCTTTATTCAGCTCAGAAAGGACCAAGTTAGTCAGACTCACAGCATCACAGTGCTCTGTAGTGGCCATTAATTATCAACAGCCTTTCTCAAGCACCTCATTGAATAACGTAGAACAATTGACACATTCTCGCACCCAGTCGGATCCTTGGTCCCATCCACCTTCAAGGTGTAATAGCTGTTTCCTATTTCTGCAACTATTTCACTACTCACAATGTCACTCATGAGAGCTATTATTTTGTTCTGAATGTCGTGTGAAGTGTAGGTGGCATTGTTGGGGACTGTGGCAAATAACTTCGCTAGTTCTGGGTCTTTCCTTAATGTGTAATCGAACAGAGACAAAAATAGTTGACTTCCTCCATCTGCTCTTGACTCCAAATCATCATAAGTCTCCCTCAGATGTTAGATAGATAGATAGATAGATAGATAGATAGATAGATAGATAGATAGATAGATACTTTATTGATCCCAGAGGGGAAATTCAGATATTCCATAGCTACATACAGGCATATTAGTTAAAAACACAACACAAAAAGAGGAATTGGACACAGGTTAAAAACAGAGAGTGAATACACATAAAGACATTAAAAAGCATTTAAAAGGTAACCATGGGGATAATAAAAAGTCCATTGCATAGGCCCAAAAAATTAATTAGTAGTCCAGGTCTAGCGGCTGGCCATCGAATTAAAAAGTCTAATGGCGGAGGGAATAAAAGTGTTCTTAAAACGATTATTGTTGCAGGGCCACGAACGGAACATGTCCTTACGACTGCTTTTCTGGCCTTTTAGGATGTTGTGGAGAGGATGACTAGCGTTGCTCATTATGGTCCTGCTCTTGTTATTTGTGCACCTCTCCACAACCAATGAGTCCAGCCTCTCCCCCAGAACGGAGCCAGCCTTCTTCACCAGCTTGTTCAGCCACTTAGCATCCTTGTCCATGAGGCTGCCTCCCCAGCAGACTGTCGAACATCCTGGTCCATGAGGCTGCCTCCCCAGCAGACTGTCGAACATCCTGGTCCATGAGGCTGCCTCCCCAGCAGACTGTCGAACATCCTTGTCCATGAGGCTGCCTCCCCAGCAGACTGTCGAACATCCTTGTCCATGAGGCTGCCTCCCCAGCAGACTGTAGAACATCCTTGTCCATCAGGCTGCCTCCCCATCAGACTGTAGAACATCCTTGTCCATCAGACTGCCTCCCCATCAGACTGCAGTAGAACATCCTTGTCCATCAGGCTGCCTCCCCAGCAGACTGTAGTGTAGAACATCCTTGTCCATCAGACTGCCTCCCCATCAGACTGCAGTAGAACATTTTTGTCCATGAGGCTGCCTCCCCAGCAGACTGTAGTGTAGAACATGACACTTACCACAAAGGCGGAGAGGCAACCTCTCCGCCTTTGTCAAACCCCATGCCAAAAACCTGGGGGTGTTATTTGACTCCGCTTTCAAATTAGATAAACAAGTCAATGCCATAGTTAAAACCAGTTTCTTCCATCTCCGCTCCATTTCTAAAATCAAGTCATTTCTCACTCCACATCACCTAGAAATAGTTATTCATGCACTTATATCCTCCCGGTTAGATTACTGCAACTCCCTCTATACCGGAATCAGCCAATCATCCCTCTCCCGTCTCCAACTGGTCCAAAATTCTGCGGCCAGACTCCTGACTGGCACCAGGAGGAGAGAGCACATTACACCCATATTGGCATCTCTCCACTGGCTACCTGTGCGGTACAGAATCAATTTCAAGATCCTACTGTTTGTATATAAAGGCTTAAATGGACTGGCACCCTCTTACATCTCTGAACTCCTGTCTTATCCCCCCACCACCAGGACCCTCAGGTCAGCAGATAGGGGGACACTTGAGGTCCCGTTCTCCAACAAGGTACACAGGGGGGACCGCGCCTTTGCAGTCGCTGGCCCCACCTTGTGGAACAGCATTCCCGCCTCTGTTAGGTTTGCCCCTTCTGTTGAAGTTTTTAAAACTAGGCTTAAAACACTTTTATTTTCACAAGCCTTTGAATCCCCATGATGAACTTTTTCGATTAGAGGCCTTTTCTTTTCTTTTTTTTCCCTTACTATTTTTAATGTTTTTAATGTAAACGACTATGGTTACGTTGACAATTCTATTTTTATTTTTTGATTGTTTGTAATGATGCATTTTTAACCTGTGAAGCACTTTGGTACAATGAGAATTGTTTTTAAATGTGCTATATAAATACATTTGATTTGATTTGATTTGATTTACCACAGATGACTGGTAGAACATGTGCAGCATTCTGCTGCACACATCAAAAGACTGGAGCCTCCTCAGGAAGAAGAGGCTACTCTGTGTCTTTTTATAGACAGCATCAGTGTTCAGAGCCCAGTCCAGTTTCTCGTCCAGGTGGACTCCCAGGTAGTGTATTTGTAGGACTGTACCCGCTCGATGGCTGTCCCTTGGACTTGGACAGGCTGAAGAGGAGAAGGCTTGTCCCTGTGGTAGTCCTCCACCATCTCCTTAGTCTTGGAGGTGTTCAGCAGGAGGCAGTTCCTCTCACTCCATTCCCCGAAAGCCTTTGTCAGGTCCCTGTACTCCTCCTCATGTCCACCCTTGACACACGCCACAATGGCTGTATCATCAGAATACTTCTGAATGAAACCAGGACTGGTTTGTCACAAGGAACTCAATGACATCCACGATCAAACTCAAATAGAAGTGATTTCTTGCAAGTTGCCCTCGTTTACAAGTGTGGAGACCTCTGCACCTGTTGCTCTACGGGCAGAGAACTCCTTCCAGAGCGAAGTGCATTTCATATGAGTTCCTTGCTGGATACTGTACATGTCTTGCAAAACCTTAGTTTTTTTCCATTGCTGTTTTCCAGTTTGTGAAGCCGGTTTCAGTGAACGTTTTATCACTATCAGCACCAGAACCAATACTACATGTACGACATGGATAGCAAAAAGCAGCTTCAATTACAGTTGAGAACTCTACTGTGCGTCCGTCTGTGTGTTTGCTTGTCCGTCCCACACTGTTGGACCGATCAGCGTTGACCGTTTCTTGCACACTTCCTGGAGGCAAAGGAAGAACCTCCTATTTTTGCACAAATGTCCTTTTCTTGAGGCCACTTGAAGCCCTGAAAACTTCTCTCGTGTTATTGGACAACTCAGGAGTGTTCCACGGCCAGCTGAGTTATTGTGACCGTAGGATATAGCCCCATATATGGAGATCCCTGATGTCATCAATATCATCCCTGCTCAACAGAAGGATATAGCCCCATATATGGAGATCCCTGATGTCATCACTATCATCCCTGCTCAACAGAAGGATATAGAATATAGCCCCATATATGGAGATCCCTGATGTCATCAATATCATCCCTGCTCAACAGAAGGATATAGCCCCATATATGGAGATCCCTGATGTCACCACTATCATCCCAGCTCAACAGAAGAATATAGAATATAGCCCCATATATGGAGATCTCTGACGTCATCAATATCATCCCAGCTCAGCAGAAGGTTATAGCCCCATATATGGAGATCCCTGATGTCATCAATATCATCACAGCTCAGCAGAAGGATATAGTTGACCTTTTCTGACATCACAATGATGTCCCCACGATGTCCCCGTGTCCCCATGCAGCCACCCAAGCCCATGCATGCTCCAGGGAACACCAGCAGCGCCACCAGTTTACAGTTTAGGCATTTAGCAGACGTTTTTAATTCAAAGCGATTTACAATAAGCAGATAAAACATCACAATAATAAACAAGATAATATGTCAGTACATCAACAGCAATATAACAAATGCAAATGAATATCTATCTAGAAAAAAACACAATATAATCAGTAAAGAAAAAAGGTTCTAAAAACCTAAAAAAACAAATGCTAACTAGCTTAATGTATGGTCATTGATTTTTCTGTAGTGCTAAGGGTTTAGGTGGAGTCTGAAAAGGTGAGTCTTCAGTCCACGGCGAAAGCTAGCGAGTGAGTCCGTTGTTCTAAGTGCGACAGGGAGTTTATTCCACAACTTGGGGGCCAGGAGGGCAAACTGTCTCGGACGAGTGGATTTTTGTCCTGGGGTTTTTAGCGAGGGTTCTGTCAGCATCCCTGAGTTGGCTGATCTAAGTGAACCGCCAGACTCTCACGGAGGTTGTCGTCGCCCACCACCGGAGAGCAGCATCAGTGCACTCAAGTGCAACGGTGCCTCCTCTTGCCACGCCGTCCATAATGCCCGCACGCGCCCATCTGCCGGAGTGAACAAAGAAGACAAAGAAACACTGCACACACTGTAGCCGAAGTGAACATATTTATTTAAGGACGCAGAGGGAAAGTTGATCCCATGCCAAAGCGTCAGCGCTCGCCCAGCAGTCTGCTGTCACCCAGGCTGATGCATGCACGCGCCCATGTGCACGACCTCGTCTTTAGGGCGTCTTACTGGTATTATTAGGGCCCGAGCTCTGCACAGTAGTGTGAAGGCCTATTGTAATCACAATCATAGGCGGCGGGTGAGCCAAACGTTTGGGAAGGCTAAAAAAAATGTTTTTGTTTTTTTGGGTTTTTTTTTCTCACACAATGGCAGAACAATGAGTTATTTAGCATAATTTGACCAATTTATACACAGTGTCAGGATGCAATTTGAAACGTCTGATCATGAAACATGATCTAATAATAACAAGCAATAGTATTAAAAAGCATAAAGATATCATAATAACAACAACAAAGTTTCAGTTTCAAAATCAAAAGGGAGGACATTTCGCCTATTAAGACCAGACCATGTTTAGGTCATTATGAAATACCGGTAATATTGCTGTGCAATTCAATTTGCAAATCAATAGCGGGCGGTGCGTAATTCCACTCGCTCTCCGTCTGTCTGTCTGTCTGTCTGTCTGTCTGTCTGTCTGTCTGTCCGTCTGTCCATCTGTCTGTCTGTCTCTCTCTCTCTCTCTCTCTTACTTTGAGCTGGTGTTGTGCGTGAGGCAGGCTGCTGGCTTTTCCTCCGAGGTGGAAAGTATGTGACGTGAGGTTAACTCCTGGCAGCTTCTGAATTACTTTGTTTATCTCTTGCTTTGTAAAAAGACCTTATATCCATTTTGCTGTTTGAAATGAGCTCCAAATAGCGCCTTGGTGTTCACTACAAAGCGATTGGCAGGTGGAGATTCAGAATACGGATGTTTACAAAAAAAACTAGATGCGCTGCGCCGGTATCAGGATGTGATTGGCTACTCGGAGTTGAGATGCTTTTTATTTTTTTAACCTAAGCCTTTCTGAATTATCATCTGGTGGTCACTAGGGGGCTGCGCTGCTGCAGCAACAACACACAATAGCAGCCTAGATAATGCTGCGCACATAAATTATATAATTTGCAAAATACCCAGCATAGCATTTGGGAAGGCACAGCCTTCCCTGGCCTTATTGACGCGCCACCTATGATCACAATGTTTATTCTCCGAAATGAACGAGTCATGTGTAACTTAGCCTCACCTCCTCATCTGATTAGTCAATATGTTATGGTTTCTATCATTTGCCCTGACTTTAGAACAGTTTGTCGTACTGTCACGAGTCGCGTCACTGAACTCTGGGTTTACTTAGCTCTGCTCCCAGTTCTGATTGGTCAATATATGCCCCTAACGTGCACAGGCGGTCAATGCTGCTTGCAGCTTTAATTATCATTGATTTGTATTTAGTTTGTTCTGATAGAAATGATAGTTCCTCATTCCCACCCTGTGAATGTTAATTGAAAAGCAGCAAACATAAGGTTTCGTATGAAACCATGGTTCATTTAACTCTGGAAGGAATACATCCTTCCTATGGGAGGCGCTCCTGCGCTGCATCAACAGAGCATGTACTCCTGGGAGGACATTGGTCGGGAGGCCATGTCACTCACATTCTTAAGACCCGCTTACCGGCGTCGTGCCCACATCATAATCCTCCAATCCTGGCTCTGTGCTCGCAGCACGAACAAAGGGTCCTTAATGGAAGGATGTATTCCTTCCAGAGTTAATGAACAATGGTTTAAATGAACAAAGGGTCCTTAATGGAAGGATGGATTCCCATGCTCCAAAACCAGGGAAGCGATGCAGCGGGAGTGTGGATCGCTGGCCGCGATGGAGTTCACACTTACGAGTCAGGCCCTCTCAAACCCTCTCCTTGGGCACTAGCTTGAAACGCCATGGTAGTAGCTTAGCCGTGTAATGGGAAGCTAGCAGAGAAGCTAGCAGAGAAGCTAAGGTAGCTACGCTAGGTGCTAGCAAGTTAGCCAAAACACTCACTTCAGGCTAAAGCGAGGCTGCAGTCTGAGGCCTACCAGCGTTTTCTTTTTGGAAAGAAGAATGCTTTAAAAAGCTCAGGAACACATGGGATAGTTGAGAAACAGTACTAGCCACCGCTTCAGGCACAATAAACTGTAACAATAACAACATTTAGGAGTAGCGTGTTAACTACAGAGAGACTACAGAGGATTATGACGTGGACACGTCCGTTCTGAAGGGGACGCCGGTAGGCGGGTCTTAAGAATTTGAGTGACATGCCTGTTGATGCGGTGCAGGATCGCCCCCCATAGGAAGGATGTATGAACTGGAAGAGTGACAATGAACAGGAGTTGTCCTGTATTTCAACAGATAAACCAACCAGCAGTTAAACTGAAGATCATTTACTTTCTGTTGTTTCTCCTCAGCTCTCCAGACTGAACCACCACACAACACACCAGGTAAGACTGTCTGTCTGTCTGTCTGTCTGTCTGTCTGTCTGTCTGTCTGTCTGTCTGTCTGTCTGACTGCCTGTCTGCCTGTCTGTCTGTCTGTCTGTCTGTCTGTCTGTCTGTTTAATTAAATCACAGACCTTTAAAAACATCCCTCTAAAACTCTGCTCTGATTTGCAGCAGTGAAATATGTTGATATTAAAGCGAGTCAGTAAATGCAGCAGCTTCACTGTGTCAATAGTGGCGTTTCCATAAAGCTCTTAATGCGCATTTAAGGCTTATTCGCAAAATCTTTTCATGGAAACACTTCAAAATGTGAATAAACTTTCATTATCCACAAAAAAAAAAAGATCCGCTTGGAGGAGGTAGATTTTGAGGCTTTATCGAATAAACTAAATGCTCATTTGTGAATGGAAACGGGTCATACAATAAATGCGAATAGATTATGACGTTCTGGTCCATATCTAACACTTTCCCCCACCGCTTAATTAACGTCCATTAATAGCGTTAGCCCACAAAACAAACCGGTTGTTACACACAGAGTGACCCTTCGTCATCACACTGTGTTGCTTGTGCCAAAAGTGCCCGATCAACAAGCTCACATCAGCTCGCTTCTACACGTCTCTCGGTCTGAATAAATCAGCCCCATCCCAGCTCTGTGCACTGTGTGCCAGCCTGAGGGAAGTATTTACAGCACGACGGTCAGACGGACCCAGGCTGGATCTCCCAAGAATCGCATTTCACCAGTTTAATGGAAACAGGCTAAATTTGCTTTGTCTTAATACACATTTCTGATAATTACCATCTTTTAATAATAATTAAAAGATGGTAATCAATAGGTTTACATTAAAGGAGCTATAGTCAACTTTTTCTTGAAAAACGGACGTTAAAATAAAAATAATGTTTCGAAAATATTTTATTAAAAAAAATATGCTTCATATATGAGTTTCTGTTCAAAAATGTCCACAAAAAGCGTAAAATAATGATAAAACAATAATTGTGTCCGCGTACGGACCGTACGCTGTTTACATCCCTCTTCTATTCTTTTATATGGATTGATAAGGCTGCGTTACATTTCATTGCGCATTTCAGCCAATCGCGTCACAGGCTGAGGCGTTGCCTTGTCTTGTTTTCCAAGCATTGGTGCGTTCAGATTCAGAATGTTCCAAAGACATGGTGGAGGAGGCTCTAAGCACAGCTAGCCAGGCAAAACAAAGAAAAGAGGAATATAAATCCACCATTGCTGCCGATAAACCAGACCAGAGTGAACATGCAGCTTTTCCCTGTTTGAGTGTAAGGGCCATGCTGTTGCATGAAGTTTCCTCTTGAAGGTAAGCATTCAATGTTTGGCTAGCATTAGCTGTTATCTAAGCTATGTTGCTACTTGCTAACTATTCCTCCTGGCGTCAGATACAGTAGAAGTGCACATTATTCATTGCTTGAATGTATCGGTTTGCCATACAGTAAACTGCAGGGGTCTTCAACAGGGGGTCCGCGGAGGTACTGCAGGGGGTCTGCGAAATTATTGCTTTAAAAAAAATAAAAAATATATTTTTTTGTATGCCCTTTTACACATTTATGTTAAAAAAATAAATCATGATTCTATCCATTTTGAATAGCTTGAATACATGATTACTATACAATTGACAGATTGTTGATATTATTGACATTTGTTCTCAGTTAATAAGTAGTAGGCCTATGTTTAGAAATGGTAGTGGTACGGCCCACCCTGCTCGCTGTAACTTGTACTTGTTTAAAATAAAAAAAATATGTAGTAGCCCCAACCCCCCCACCCCACCCTACGAGGTGGTAGGGGTCCCTGCTCCATCTCCCCATCAGTTTGGGGGTCCCCGGCCTGAAAACGTTGAAGACCCCTGCAGTAAAGAGTGTTTATATACATACTTCATTAACTCATTCAGACCTGAAGCCGATTTTACAAATGTCTTTTAAAATCCTAAGTTTCCTGAAAACATGTATATGCCAGTGGTGCTCAAACTCTTTCATGTCAAGGACCCCCAGAATTATGTATTTGGCCGCCAACCCCCTTCTCAAAATATCTTGTTCTAGATAGAGACCCACAAAAGAGCCCAAAATATATATTTGTCTAAAATGAAATGGATGTTTTTCCCAATTACAAAAGTGTGTATTCTGTTTCTTTTTCTCTCTCTTTCAGACCTATGACAATGGTTTGATATGGAGGTGTCCCAGACAGCAGCAGGAAGACAAGAGAGAAATTCTGCTCACTGGACCTGGGGATAGATGTCTCTGTTCACCAACCGTTGTCCTGGCATATATAGCAGTCATATGGTACAGTGTGGCATTTACTCCAGACTAAAAAAACTAAAAAAATATCATAATTATGATGACAGGCAGAGTTGTTATAGAATTGTTATACGTTTTTATACTTGAAGCTATCGTTCGAAAGCCACATAATTTCAATGTTTGAATATTATGAAAGCGATTTGTGCTTTTTGTAAATGTTCCCTGCCTGCTGGTATAATTTGATTAATTTATTATCAAGTGAAGGCGTTGTGTGACAAAAAAGAGAGATCTATAGGCTAACCGCCCAAAATGGTGCAGCACAGCTTTTACATCTCTATTTTATGTGATGTCCAGTACAGAGTACATTAGGTGTGCATTTTGTAATACACTCTGAGAGCTGGAGTGCTCTCTGGTCATTTAGAAACTCAGACCAGTCACATTGTCACCCTTTTAATATTGCTGCGCTCAAGGTACCAGGGTGCATGCTGACTGCCCTGAATCAAAAGCTCCGTTGCATATACACCTACATGGATAAACATGTTTATATGGGAGTAATTTAATCAGTTTTGAAAGATGAAAATGTTGAGCTGATGTCGACACCAGAGTGCTCTGAGGTTTGATTCATTTGAATATGTTCTGCTCTGTATATCTGAGGTAACACACTGCCTCCATTGATAGTAATAAACAGATTGATGATGAAAATATAACTTTTTATGTCCTGTTTATGCACTCAATGGGCTAATTTTCTGGTATCTGTAAACACCACTGACACCCAGGACCACAGTTGGGAACCAATGGTTTACATATCAGATATTGTTGATTAATGGTGTTCTTTACCATTATTGGTATTGGCAAGTAATATTGCTATAGAGTAAGTATTGATTTACTGTGTATATGGGTACACCTCATTCAGGTCAGAGTCTAATGCCACTATTGAAGTTGATCTGTGGTGGAGTTCCATTGAAGCTTTTCATACCGAGCAAATACATTTTGTGGGTTACCATACAAATTACATTTCAAAACTTTGAATTATTTTAACACATTGCCAGGTCTATATTGCAATCATACAGTATGTGGCATTTAGTATGCTTTGACCAATGACAGGCAAAGTTTTTATATTTAGCTATCGTTCATGATGTTGGCTCCATGATGTCAACGTACAGTTTTCACCCTCATTTCATGCCGTGCAGCAATGCATTTTTGTTAAATATTTCCCATAATGTTTGCTTTTATAACTAGATTAGTAGTCTAGCTGTTATGCTCTGCTCTGTATATGAGGTCACACTCTGCCACCATTGAAAGTAATACATTGATGAAAATAACTCCACAGATAAATACATTGATAGTTAGTTTGGAACCAGTAGACAAGGTTCTGGCCTGGGTGACCAATAACCATTTGGTTCCATTTCACTGAGGTAAATTAGCAATCAGTTGTAAATTGTGGGTCCCTGAAATTAAAACATGAAATGGGTGTACAGTATGTGGTCTAGTATGGATCAAAATTGTGATGAGGTGAGAATCACTAGCATGACAAGCTAAAAAGCTAGACCTAGGCTAGCCATATCAAGATATCCAATATGGCCCAATTGTGAAAAAAGTCTCAAATAAAACGTAATATTTAGCTGCAATGCAATATTAGATAATGCCAATGCATGTTACAAAATTAATTACTCTACCACAAACGGTTCATTAATCACTTGACTTTCTTCAAAGTCTATTTACTCTCAAATACGTTTGCTTCTCATTGATTCATTCAACAAAAACAATGAAACACATGGCTGAAATTCGTCCCAACATGGCAACCCGCGTCTAAAGCGCGATGCCACATTCGGCCACTAGGGGGCGCACTTTCCTAATTACATAAAATGTAAATATAGCCCGTTTTTCGAGAACAAGTTGACTATAGCTCCTTTAATAAGATTATTTATGAATCAATATGTTACATCTATAAGATTATTTATGTATCAATATGTTACATTTATAAGATTATTTATTATCAATAAGTTACATTTATAAGATTATTTATTTATCAATGTTACATTTGAATATTAATTAACCCTAACCCTGATTCTACAGATTTTATTATAAATCAGTAGTTCTCAAACTTCTGTCAAGGACCCCCAAAATGAGATGTGTTTTTGATATAGACCCCCATCTGAACCTGTAGGGACCCCCAGAAGAGAAGATTTCTATAACAAAGAAATCTAAAAATTTCAAAAATAGCAGATCTACAAGCTCACAGTGCAGCATAAAGTGATGCGCTGCTCTTTTGAATAGCCAACGCTAAAATCTAAAATAAAAGATGCTTTCTGGGTTTTGTATATTTTTATAAAGGTAATCCAAGTCAAATGTAATGTGTCACTTTGTCCAGAGGTGGAGCCCTCCCTCATCGTAGCCACCAGCTCCAAGCTGTTGAAGATCAACTTGGACGGCTCCAGCTCCACAAGGCTCAAACAGGTAAAAACACATCCTATGTAATCCTAGACTATATTCTACACTCACTGCTTTAGACATGCTGGAATGGATTCCTGTCTGAGACTAACACACCTGATGTGCTGTGACAGGACTTGAAGCGTGTGGAGGCACTGGACTTTGACTATCAGCAGCAGATGATCTACTGGACAGAACGGAACTCCAACCCCCCCAAGATCAGCCGCATGCACATCAGTGGCCGTGATGTCCAGGTAAGTGTAACCATGACAACCATGAGGACGAATGACAGGGAAGAGAAAAAAATCAAATGAAAGCTGCTCAACATCACTGCTTACAAACCTTTTATTTTGAAACCCAAAAGAGTCTTGATGTCAGGGCCTAGCGGTCAAGTCAACTAGGCTCTGTGTAGCCTGACAGTGTTGAGGGTTCGAGTCCCATTCCTCTCTCCCTGTTTCCTGTTTCCTGTTTCCTGTTTCCTGTCTGTCTTCACTGAAAACTGTCAATAAAGGAGGAAGACCCCCCCCAAAAAAAACAAAAAAACAAACAAACAAAAAACAAACAAACTAAACTTAAAAAAAGAAGGACCCAGGACTCCAACTATTGAAAATAGCAGATCTACCAGCTCACAATGTGCAGCGATGCAATGCATTGTGAGCTTGTAGATCGTCTATTTTCACTACTACTTGAATGTTTGTGTTTTATTATTTTTCTCATTCATGAGAGACTTTTGTTTCTGATTACATCTAGATTACATTGTTTGTAATTCATGTAATAATTTACTTTTTTTAAACGCTTTAATGATAAATAAAAACTAAATGTGAGAAACAACAAATAAACAATACAATAATAATGTATTGTATAAAAAGATAAAACAATAAAACATATTGAAGTCCTTTTATATTCAGAGTGCATGTATGGATGATTGACAGGTCCTTCACAACACATTGATCACATATCCATCCAGTCTGGCTGTTGATTGGGTGTCAGGAAACCTGTACTGGTGTGACAGTAACAGGGATACCATCGAGGTGTCCAAACTAAACGGGTCGTACAGAACAGTCCTGGTCAACACCGGTCTGGACACGCCAACCTCCATAGCTGTGGACGTACGCTACGGGTAAGATAACAACATAACTGTGATGACATCATCATTATTAAATATATTAGTTTTTAATTTATTTTATTTGTTGTGAATAATGTTGTGTATTGTTGTTATTTATTCACCATGTATCCCTACACACACGCACGCACGCACGCACGCTAATGCACATTCTTAAAAAAATAAATAAAAATAAAATAAAATGTTGAAAAAAGACGATCTACAAGCATGTTTTGCATCGTGTTGTGAGCTTGTAGATCAGCTATTTTCACTACTTTTGTGCAACACTTGTATATTGAATTGGGATATTGATTGATGAAAAAAAGATGAATTATGAGATAATTCAAAACATTACCAGTCAGTAAGGAAGTCATACAGTGATCCTGACTCAGTGTCTCCCTGACAGCTTCTTGTACTGGACAGAAGCAGGTTACATCAACCCCCACATAGGTAGGATAGTTAGGATAGGAATGGATGGAACCAACAGGATCATCTTCCTGAAAGAGAAGATCTCCTGGCCCAACGGTCTGACGTTGGACTACATCAACGATCACATCTACTGGAGCGACTACACGCTGGAACACATTGAGTTTACCAACCTGGGTGGAACCAACAGACACACAGGTTACACACACACACACACGCACGCACGCACGCACACTCACAGGGGGGAGGAAGAAGTACTCGTATTATTTACTTAAGTAAAAGTAATCCCTATTATATTACGTTGACTGGAGTTCCTCAGGGGTCTGTACTCGGCCCCTCCTTTTATCCTCTTTACATTAAATAAACGATCTACAAGCTCACAACAAGTTGCAGTGTGACACGTTGTGAGCTTGTAGATCTGCTATATGCAGTGAATGTTTGCTCCAGAATAGATCACTAGGGTTCATGTGGTTAACAGAGTTACTGTAGATCACTAGGGTTCATGTGGTTAAATTATCACTCCAGAGTTTCTGTAGAAGAATGGATTCTGTTTATTTTTACATGAGGAGGAAAAACTAGGAAAACACTGAGAATATTGTTGACTTTTATAAACTTATTGATGCTTTTTAACTCTTGTTATAATATTCATTATAATAGTGTGTTCATGTATTTTATAATATTGTAATAATATTCATTATAATACTGTGTTCATGCATTTTATAATGTTGTGATTCTTATGGTTTTGTATGTCTGTAGTTGTGAGTCAGGACATCAACTACATATTTCGTATCACTGTGTTTGAGGATCACATCTACTGGATAGAAGGCGGGTCTAGAGGCTCCATCTACAGAGCAGACAAGACTCAGGGAACCAACAAGATCAACCTCATCAGTAACCTGGACCTTCCATATGACCTCCACATGTATCACCCCTCTAGACAACCTGAGGGTCTGTACCTCCTACTGTATACAACACTATCACTGTTACTGTTACTCTAGTCTACATGATGTGTTATCACTTTGATTTATTGAGTTTAATGAAGGCCCTCAACTCACCTCCAGTGATGTGGGTAGTTGATAGGTAGCCATGGTTACCCACTGAATATTAGTACTCCAGCCTGCTGGGGCTTATTGCTTTATTCTTTATTGCTTTATAAAATAATAACAACATCTCCTATCTGTTCTAAAGTCACATTAAACTACTTTATTCTAACATAATAACAACATCTCCTATTACAATTCTGTGCCACGTCTCTTGACGTTTTTTTTGCAAAGGCGTTCAGTGCCAATGACGTCTTTGACGTCTTTTGAGTTTTTTTTTTTTTTTTTTTAAGATGTCAAAATGACCTGGGATCAGAGAGATGCTTTTCTCTGTTTGTGTGTTGGCTCCCTCGTTTAGCTGATTCACACACAAAATTATAAAAAAATAACATTTTTTTTGATTGCGCAATAAAGAAAAACATGCAAAACCGTGGCACAGCTACCTTGAAGCCATTTTGACATTTGGCACAGAATGAGTTAACAAACCACATCCTGCTGAGGCTTATTGCTTTATTATAACATAAGAACAACATCTCCTATCTGTTCTAAAGTCACATTAAACCACTTTATTCTATCATAATAACAACATCTATCTGTTCTTAAGCCACATTAAACCACTTTATTATAACATAATAACAACATCTATCTGTTCTAAAGTCACATTGAACCACTTTATTCTATCATAATAACAACATCTCCTATCTGTTCTAAAGTCACATTAAACCACTTTATTATAACATAATAACAACATCTCCTATCTGTTCTAAAGTCACATTAAACCACTTTATTCTATCATAATAACAACATCTATCTGTTCTAAAGTCACATTAAACCACTTTATTATAACATAATAACAACATCTCCTATCTGTTCTAAAGTCACATTAACCCTTAAGTTCTGTTCGGGTCATTTTGACCCGTTTTACATTTTCATTTGGAAAAAAAAGGTAGAAGTTTAACATTTTTCCACCTGAAACTCACTGGCCTTAAAGATTCTTCTGAGATGAACATGTAAAAAAATATTTTTGCACTACACCCATGCAACACCCCCCTCATATTTTTTGAACCTTAAAGGATTAGTTCACCCAAAGGAATAAACTTTATTCTTTTGTTTACTTACCCTGTGATGTTTATGACCCAAGGAGAATTTTTGTTTTTAAAACCTTCTTTAATGGTAAATCCAGAATCGGCGAAAAATATATAATGGGAATCAATCAGTGACCCGTTTCTGCGGCAAAAAAACAATATCAAAAATCCTTCCATAAAAAAACCCCCACAGCTCCAGCCGTTTATCAAAGCCTGTAGTACCATACTGCTTTGAAACCGCTCCAAAAAGTGCCCTGTAAAGTAAGAAAATTAACTTTAAAATGCTTCCTGTCAAAACAAAGACGTGCACGAAAAGGGAGCGCGCATGGCCAGGCGTGTGCGTTGTCAGTCATGCTCGTTCGTCGGATGTGTCTCCCCTGTTTGTTTTGAAGTCGCGTCATTGCAATCAAGGCAGCAGGTCTACGGTGAAACAAAAAGCTGGAGATGGGATTTATGGCTCTATGAAGTGAGCCGGATTTAAGATCCGTTCCTTACAAAGAGCTGTTCAAAAGACTGTCTCATTTTAGTCTTAGTTACTTTGTAGATTTAGACGGCAGAAATGTATGCTGAAATGTATATAGGGTTGAAGTGATTTGAACTTATAATCAAAATGTACAAAGTACCTAAGACTAAAATGAGCCAGTCTTTTGAACGGCTCTTTGTAAGGAACGGATCTTAAATCCGGCTCACTTCATAGAGCCATAAATCCCATCTCCAGCTTTCTGTTTCACCGTAAACCTGCTGCCTTGATTGCAATGACGCGACTTCAAAACAAACAGGGGAGACACATCCGACGAACGAGCATGACTGACAACGCACACGCCTGGCCATGCGCGCTCCCTTTTCGTGCACGTCTTTGTTTTGACAGGAAGCATTTTAAAGTTAATTTTCTTACTTTACAGTTTTTTGGAGCGGTTTCAAAGCAGTATGGTACTACAGGCTTTGATAAACGGCTGGAGCTGTGGGTTTTTTTTTATGGAAGGATTTTTGATATTGTTTTTTTGCCACAGAAACAGGTCACTGATTGATTCCCATTATATATTTTTCGCCGATTCTGGATTTACCATTAAAGAAGGTTTTAAAAACAAAAATTCTCCTTGGGTCATAAACATCACAGGGTAAGTAAACAACAGAATAACGTTTATTCCTTTGGGTGAACTAATCCTTTAAGTGCTGTTCGGGTCATTTTGACCCGGAAGCACAGATGCACAGAAATATGCCAAAACACAGACACACAGTCACCCCCACTTCTAACACCCCCTTCCGAAGCCCCATTCAGAACCCTCCCCCCTCCCCCCCCACACCTCCCCCCACACACACCTAACCCCCCCTCCCCTGATGCACAGAAATACAAGGAATCATGTACAAACACAGATACACAATCACCCCCTAACCCCTTCCACCCCTCCCCCCTCCAAACCCCCCAACCCAACCCCACCTCCCTCCCACCACCCCCTGCCACCCCAGATGCACAGAAATAAGAGAAAGCATGTATAACACAGACACACAGTCACCTCCTTCCCCCCCTCCTCCCCCCCTCCTATCCCCCCCCCCCCCACACACACACACACACACACACACACACACACACACACACACACACACACACACACACACACACACACACACACACACACACACACCCTTCACCCCCTCTCCTCCTCACCCCTCCCCTCCTCACCCTCACCCCTCACTTATCTGAAGTTTTCCTTGTGACTGTACTGTATCTTAGGGGAAATTTTACATTGTTTTACATAAACATAAGGTGCTGTAAAGTAACACTGTAATTCAGGGGTGCTGTGGATGAAAATGTTGTTTACAGGGGTGCCCTGAGACCAAAGTGTTTGAAAACCTCTGGCCTAGTGTATACATTCAAGTGTATATTCATATGTGACGTTCATGTGTGTTCACATGTGTGTTCAGCTCTATGTGAGAATGATGTCCTGTTCTTGAACCACAAGTATTCAATTATTGAAAAAAAAAATATATATAATATTGCCCAGTATTAAATAAAGTATTTTTTTACATGAATTTCAGCTAAATCAGTAAAAACGCCTAGCTCTTTCAGTGTTTAATGTGATATAGCAAAGCAGAAATGCAAACATTTACCATATCATATGAATTGTTTGGTATTGAGTCAAAGTCAATGTATCATGATGATTTGTTAAGTTAAAATTTATATTAGTGTTGTTTTTTTAAAACCAAATATCCCCCGGGTCAAAATGACCCGAACAGAACGAAGGTGTAGTGAATCTGAACAGAACTTAAGGGTTAAACCACTGTATTCTATCATTCACTAGCTAACAAGAAACACACCATGAAGGTTTAAGGGTTTTAATGAAGTAAAGGGCAGATAAATAATGAGCAGTGATCGATGAGCAGACATGGATCTATGGTGTAAACGATCATGAATCGATCAATGATAATAATGAAATCAAGCAGTAATGAGTCCGTAGTGGAAGGAGGGGATTGGAGAGGGTGTAGGTTCCGGGGAGGGTCGCAGATCCTGGAGTCTTGGGGTAGGGGTCGTATGGCGTAATCGTCTGCACCGTCGGCGTCAGTGGCGACGTGGACTGAACCCCCCGGCAGGAACCTGAGAATAGAAAAAGAGAGAGGAGGAGAGGGGGATAGGGAGAGGAGAGAAAGGTAGAGTGAGAGAGAGAGGGGAAAAAAGGCTGTGGTGGTGTAGGGGTGGTGGAGGGATACGAAAAAGCAAGAGGGGTTCTGGGAAGTTAGAGTGAGGATAAATAGCGCTAGGTAGATGTCTAGGGGGCGGAGCTAAGGGCCAGGTAGGCCAGGTAGGTGGTGTGAGAGCAGGTAGGTGGAGACGGGGGAGGAGTCATGGTGTGTTTCTCTCTCTCCTGAACTTCTGTTGTTCCAACACCATTTCACTAGCTAACAAGAAACACACCATGAAGGTTTAAGGGTTTTAATGAAGTAAAGGGCAGATAAATAATGAGCAGTGATCGATGAGCAGACATGGATCTATGGTGTAAACGATCATGAATCGATCAATGATAATAATGAAATCAAGCAGTAATGAGTCCGTAGTGGAAGGAGGGGATTGGAGAGGGTGTAGGTTCCGGGGAGGGTCGCAGACCCTGGAGTCTTGGGGTAGGGGCCAAAAAGTAAACATAAGGGCCACTACGTTGGATGTTGGGACAGTGTGGGCTGACCCCCAAAAGGAGAGACGAAGGGCAACTTCAGGACTACGCTAGGGCATGGTCGGCTGCTCTGAGGTCGTGGACGCTAGTGCATGTAGCGCAAGTAGGATTGCGAGGTCCACCTGCCTAGCAGTTGGACGGTGTGATCTTGTAGGCCACGGCTAGCGGCTGTGGATGCGGCGCCGATGCGGAAAGAGTGGCCTGGGAAGTTCTCTGCCGAGAACCCTGAGATGGTGAGAATTTGGCGGAGGTGGAGATGGAACCAGCTGCGGGTGGCTACTGTTCCGTTTTCGGTAGTGAACAAAGGGTCTGAGGGTCGGGCATTAAGGGAGAGTCTGGCTCGGAAAGGTTGGCTAGGGGTTCATATGGGCTGGTTGGGGAGTTGAGGCGGAATAGGTAGATGGGGGTTAAACGGCACTGGGAGGCTTTGCTCTTTTTGATTGTAAACACGAGGGTGTTGTGGTCGTGGATACCTAGGTCTGATAAGCGAGGATCGATGCTGGGGTCGAGATTTTGAGTTGGAAGTTGAGGCGCTGCAGGCCTTTCAGTTAGAGGGTGATTTGTGGGTAATGCGTGAACAGATGGGACGAGCCAGTGATGGGTTTGGTGAAAAGAGAGATTCCACGGAGGTAAGCTCTGATTGTGGAAACTCTGGTGGAGTGTGTGGATTGGCTGTAGCTGATGTAGGCTGAAAATGTTATGGGGTCTAAGGAAGGAAAATTCAATGTTGTGTGTGGTGGAACGACCTGAAACTTGGTCCACGCAGTCCGGTAGGACGATAGGTGGAGTCGGCAACGCCCTGGAGGACAGACTGCTGGGACTGCGGGATGGGGTGGTGGAGGGGGTGGTTTATGGGAAGATGATGTCCGAAAATGGTGGGACCGGGACTGGAAGGGGATCTGAGTGTGGAGCCAGTGTCTTGAATTTCTGAAGCATGCAACGGTAAAGTGAGTCAGCTATGGCATTGTGGAAAAATGGGATGTGGGCTGAGAGACGAAGGGCCACTGCTGGACTACGGCGTTGTGGCGGTTCTGAGGTTGTGGACGCTCAGATGCTCTGATTGATGGCCGTTGAAGGATGTTGAGCTCTGCGTGTTGAGCATTATGTGTCGAGTGCTATGTGTCTAACGCTGTGGGGACTGCTGTGAAAGGGAAGCTGTGTGTTGGGCGCTGTAGTAGGGAACGCTGTGAGGGGAACGCTGTGTGTTGAGCGCTGTAGTGGGGAACGCTGTGTGTTGAGCGCTGTAGTAGGGAACGCTGTGTGTTGAGCACTGTAGTAGGGAACGCTGTGTGTTGAGCGCTGTAGTAGGGAACGCTGTGTGTTGAGCGCTGTAGTAGGGAACGCTGTGTGTTGAGCGCTGTAGTAGGGAACGCTGTGGGGGGAATGCTGTGTGTCGAGCGCTGTGGTAGGGAACGCTGTGTGTTGAGCGCTGTAGTAGGGAACGCTGTGTGTTGAGCGCTGTAGTAGGGAACGCTGTGTGTTGAGCGCTGTAGTAGGGAACGCTGTGTGTTGAGCGCTATCTGTTGAGCGCTGTAGGGAAAGCTGTGTGTTGAGCGCTGTAGGGAACGCAGTGTGCTGATTGCTGTGTGTTGAGCGCTCTGTTGAGCGCTGTGGGGAACACTGTGGTGGGGGGCTACAGCGTTGTGGCAGTTCTGAGGTTGTGGATAATCGAGATGCTCTGATTGATGGCTGTAAGGAATGAGACTGAAGGGGTGACGGGGGCGAGTGCTGTGTGTTGAGCGTTGTTTGGGGAGCGCTGTGTGTTGAGCGTTGTGTGTTGGACGCTGTGGGGACTGCTGTCTGTGTAGTAGGGAACGCAGTGTGCTGATCGCTGTCTGTTGAGCGCTTTGGGGTGCACTGTGTCTTGGGCGTTGTGGGGAGCACTGTGGTGGGGGCGCTGTGGCGGGTGCTGGGGGGAGTGCTATGTGGGGAGCGCTGTGGGCTGGGTGCTGAGGATGCTGTAAGATGGCGCTGTATTGGGTGCCCTAGGAGCGCTGGAGATCGGTTGGAAGCCGGGTGGGAGGGGAGGAATGTGGGAGGGGGGGAGTGGAGGGATGGTTTGCTCAGGCTGGGTGAGCTGGGCGGAAGTAGCCGTGATGTTGCCGAAGTTGTATGGCAGGGGTCTGGGAGAGGGGGGTTGGGGGGGTGGATGGTAGGGGTCGGGCGGGCCTATAGCTAGGGCTTGGGAGGGTTCTGGGGGCATGAGGACCTGGCAAGGGCACCATTGCAGTGGCTGCAAACGTGGGGGAGCTTGCACGAGCTAGCTGTGCACCCTAAGTCATTAAGATTATTGCAGGCCAGGCTACTGCCGCAGAACGAGACTGGGCGCCCGCGCCGGTTGGTGGTGTTGTTGTGGGCCGGATAAATGCGGGAGGGTGCGGGGGTTGGGGGGGGGAGGCCTAGTAGGGAGGGTGGGTTGTTGGCTGGGGCGGGGGAAGTGGTGTCTCGGGAGGTGGAGGGGCGGGGTGCGGCGAAGCTGCACTGACTGGCTTGGTGGGCTGGGTTGCCGCAAGGCTGCAGGATATGGCCACTCTGCCTGCTAAGATGTGGCAGTACGGCTCCAGGTCTAGGTGGCCCCGGTATGTGGCCAGGTTCCATTGCCTTAACCTCGCGGAGGCCATGGCAGAGAACTGGCGGTGGTACTCTTGGAGGAGGGACCCTCCGAACCTGACGGACAGGTCAAGCACCACCGCCAGGTCGTCTTCCAGGTCCTGACGTCTGTTGGGGAATGCGGGGCAGGTGACATTTCGGAGGATGGAGAAAGCCAGGGCTACGGTGAGGAATGGTGATCTGGTGGGGGTGGAGCTGCAGAGCTGGATGGAGATGTATCAGCAGTCCAGGAAGCGGAATTCGGTGTTGGCAGCGGATGGACGGAGGAGGGAAGCCAGGTCTGTGTCATTGCCCTGGAGGTTCTGGTTTGCGGAGGGATGCTGGGATGGGTTGTGGGTTCCGAGTGATGGCGTTGGATGGTGGGCGGGCTGTGGGGAGAGAACGGGGGGGGGGGGGGGGGGGGGGGGTGATAAGAGGAGGACAGGAAGAACAGGGGGGGGAGGGTTGGGCAGTGCCATCGCTGGTTGTAGGATGGCATGCCCGAGAGAAGGGAAAGTGAAATCAGGCGGGGCCTGAGGTGCGCTGGTGCCAGGTGTGGCCACGGCAGTGCTGTTGTTGTTGCCGGTTGAAGGGGAGGACAGAAAAGAGGAAAGTTGAGTGGGATGTAGGGATGAGGGTGCAGGGAGGGGATGAAAGTGCAACCTGCGGGACAAGGGATGATAAGATAGACAAGAGACGTTAATGGGTGGGTGGCAGGCACAGGGTTAATGACATGACACGGAAGTAGGAATGTTAGAGGTTCGGAGAAGGGCGAATACGTTGAAGTATTTTGATACGAAATACAAAGCTGGGTCGAATATTTATCAAGGTACAAAGTAGAGATACGGCCGGAGAAATGTGTTTGAAATCAAGTACGTATTTTGTATTATGAAAATACATGAAAATACATGTTATAATGTATGCAATGATGAGTAGTTTATAGATTGATTGTCGAGTATTAAATTAGATGCCTGTCAGTATGTCTAAGAATAATTGACCATACTATGGCAAGTAGAATGATAATAATGTCATTAGAGACGGAATAATGACATTAGACATTGAAGTAGGGATGGTATAAGTAGAAGGTGGAAGGTAATAATGGCAAAGACATTGAAAGTATTTTGATGCAAGTACAAGTACTGTAGACCCTCCAGAAAAACGCGGGCAAAAATCCTTGATTATGCGGGCTAAAATCCTTGATTTTGCGGGCAAAAATCCTTGATTATGCGGTGAATTATGCGGGGTTTTTGTGTGAATTTATGCGATGACAATGCGAAGCTATGCGAAATATGCGGGAACTTGTGAAAGTTGCGATTAAATGCGAAATTATGCGAAATATGCGGGAACTTAAAAAACATATTTATAGCCTATGTACAGTATACCGGTATATACATATTATAATAAAAAATGATAACTATTAATTAAACCAATTTAATATACAGTACACTGGCTATTTGGAAATAGACAATCTACAAGCTCACAACATCACTAAGTAGTCATCAAAGTAGTCAAAACACGAATTTAAGGGTCCTTGAGTGAATTGAGAAATGCAAAACAGACTTTTTTGACTGCCTTTCATTATTTTCAAGGCAAAAAAGCAAACCTCTGTCAAATATCTGCAATTTAATTACCTTAATGGGCTACATCAAGGCAAAAATAATTACCCTATGGCCTATGCGATTGCTAAGGATACAGCTCACTGCTAAAGCAAAACTCTGGTTTATTTATGTGGTTTTGCTCTCTCTAAAGGGATTTAAGGGATTAAAATGTTATGCATTCAATTGCTGTTCCTATCCATCCATGGAATACTGCGTGCTACTTTTTTTCGGAGAGGTGCTCGTTTGCTTTGAACGGCAACGACACAACGTTTCAAACGGAGTACAATGGAGACCTCAAAACAAGTAGGATAAACTTTAATTTGTCGTTTCTTGAAGTTTGAGGACCGAGGAAGAGTGTGTTATTCTAGCGTGACGTTGGCGAGGGCCAACGCTCATACCGTATAGCCTACATTATGCCTGCATCTCTCTCTCTGTCTGCCTGCAGTTCTCACGGTGCAGCGTGCACGCAATCGCACGGCACACACACACACACACACACACACACACACACACACACACACACACACACACACACACACAGAGGAGCCACGTGTTTCTCAGCGCATCATTGTTTTGCTTCTGTTTTGTGTCTGAACGTGATTGAATGAACGGTGAAGCATGACTATACTTTTATGCGAAAAAGTGCGGGGATTGTGAAATCAAGCGATGCCCGCATATTTCGCATATTTTCCGCGGAAATATGCCAAATATGCGGTGAATATGCGGGGATTGTGAAATCATGCGAGCCCCCGCATAATCAGCGGCATTTATTGATTATTGCGGGAAATTCTGCGATCGCATAATCGCGTTTTTCTGGAGGGTGTAGTACTGGGTCAAAATGTAGCAAATACGAAATATAAATACGGGCCAGAGAAATGTATTTGAATTCAAATGCGTATTTGTATATTGAAAATACTTGAAAATACATTTAAAATGTATGCAATGATTAGTAATGTTATAGATTGATTGTCGAGTATTAATTAATTCGAGTATTAAATTAGTTGGAATGATAATGGCTAGAAGTGGGATTGGTAGTAATGGTATTGGTAGTAGGTTGCTGTAGGGAATTAGTGAATAAATTATGAGCAATGAATGATGAAACGATAATGGATAGGAGGAAGGGATGATAATGAATGTAATGCGAGGAAGGGACGATAATGAATAGGAATGGGAGGAAGGGATGATAATGAAAGGATATGGTGGCTTGGTTGTTGTTTCTGGACGGGCGCGGCCTGGGCAGCCGTGGGACCTTCGGGTCCTTCGGGTTGGCGGGTGACGTCATTGTTGCGCGCCCGGCTGGATGAAGGCCCCGGTTTTGTTGTTGTGGTGGCCAGCTTCTGTGTGGAGGCGATTTGCGGGCTTGCAGCTGCCGCTGGAGTCCTGGTACGGTCCGGTCCGGTCACCGATGTTCGGTGGCGCGGGATTTGTGGCTGTTGGCGGGAAGCCCCGGAGGAGAGTGGGGACGAGCGGCGGCCGTGGTTGCGGCGCTCGCTAGCCTGGGACCGCTGGCTGAGCCGGCTACGGGTCGGGGAGCGCCGTGCCGGTCGCTGGTTGTTGTCTGAACGCCCCGGTCCCGCGAAGCGAGCGGTTTTGGGTGGCTGTATGGGACCGATCGGACCGGGCTGGGTTTGATGGATGGAATGGCGGGAATGGAGGAGCGGCGGGAGTAACCGGAGGCGCGAGAAGAGGCGGACTGGCCGGTTGGGTTGATGGCGGTGCCGGAGCGGCGGGAATGGCTGGGCTGGAACCTGGAAGGAGTTGTTGTTGGGCTGTCCGGACGGGAGGCTGGCATGGCTGGGTGTCGGGGTAATCGACCGGGCTGGTTCCCATCCGAGGCGAAAACTCAAGAGCTCATGGCGAGGCAGGTAAGAGCGAACGTTGTTGCTTGTTGAGCCTCATACGAAAAAGCAAGAGGGGTTCTGGGAAGTTAGAGTGAGGATAAATAGCGCTAGGTAGATGTCCAGGGGGCGGAGCTAAGGGCCAGGTAGGCCAGGTAGGTGGTGTGAGAGCAGGTAGGTGGAGAGGGGGGAGGAGTCATGGTGTGTTTCTCTCTCTCCTGAACTTCTGTTGTTCCAACACCATTAATAACAACATCTCCTATCTGTTCTAAAGTCACATTAAACCACTTCATTCTAACATAATAACAACAGCTCCTATCTGTTCTAAAGTCACATTAAACCACTTTATTATAACATAATAACAACATCTATCTGTTCTAAAGTCACATTAAACCACTTTATTCTAACATAATAACAACATCTATCTGTTCTAAAGTCACATTAAACCACTTTATTATAACATAATAACAACATCTCCTATCTGTTCTAAAGTCACATTAAACCACTTTATTCTATCATAATAACAACATCTATCTGTTCTAAAGTCACATTAAACCACTTTATTATAACATAATAACAACATCTCCTATCTGTTCTAAAGTCACATTAAACCACTTTATTCTATCATAATAACAACATCTCCTATCTGTTCTAAAGTCACATTAAACCACTTCATTCTAACATAATAACAACAGCTCCTATCTGTTCTAAAGTCACATTAAACCACTTTAGTATAACATAATAACAACATCTATCTGTTCTAAAGTCACATTAAACCACTTTATTCTAACATAATAACAACATCTATCTGTTCTAAAGTCACATTAAACCACTTTATTATAACATAATAACAACATCTCCTATCTGTTCTAAAGTCACATTAAACCACTTTATTCTATCATAATAACAACATCTATCTGTTCTAAAGTCACATTAAACCACTTTATTATAACATAATAACAACATCTCCTATCTGTTCTAAAGTCACATTAAACCACTTTATTCTATCATAATAACAACATCTCCTATCTGTTCTAAAGTCACATTAAACCACTTCATTCTAACATAATAACAACAGCTCCTATCTGTTCTAAAGTCACATTAAACCACTTTAGTATAACATAATAACAACATCTATCTGTTCTAAAGTCACATTAAACCACTTTATTCTAACATAATAACAACAGCACCTATATCTGCTCTGAAGTCTAATTAAACCACTTTATTATAACATAATAACAACATCTCCTATCTGTTCTAAAGTCACATTAAACAACTTTATTCTAACATAATACCAATATCTCCTAGCTGTGTGTTATTGCTTCATTCTAACACACAGTGTTTGTTTTGTCGACCCTGCAGTGTCTGCTCATCCATGTCAGATCAACAATGGAGGCTGCAGTCAGCTGTGTCTGCTCTCACCTGGAGGAGGCTACAAGTGTTCCTGTCCCACCGACTCCTACTGGTCAGCTGATGGCAAGCAGTGCATGTCCAGCTGCACTGCCAGCCAGGTGATTCACCTCTCCTTCACTGCTGTTACTCTGTAGGACTTTATGGGCCCAATTTTGAACGTGGTATTCTATGCGCTCGTGTAATATTTAAGTCCGGTCGCATATGATTGTGGCGACAACACCCTCATATGCGTTGTTTTGCAATTAAGACGTGGGAGCTAAGTCTTATCAATGCGTTGTGCGGCGCCCGCACGCATATTTAAGGCATGGGGAGGTAACCTATGTAAATCAACCTGCGTTGTGCGGCCAGTGCAATTATGAAGGTCCAGTAACTTAAACAAATAGCGCATATCCTTAGACGTGCTTTCTTCACCTTTTATGCGCTAAATTACATGTTTATGCCCACATGAGACTGGGCGGCAGCCTTGCTTCACAAGAAACAGCAGATATAGGCCTATTTACTAGAGCTGGGATGCGATTAAAATTTTTAATCTAATTAATTACAGGCTCTGTGATTAATTAATCGCAATTAATCGCATTTTAATCGCACATCGATATTTGACCTGAGAAGCTTTTTCTTTTCAAGTAAAACACATTTTGTTGTAGAGTGCATCAATGAGTGAGTTTTTTAAATCTATATTTCGCATCCACTGGGCCAAGCAAAGTGCTCTGATCGGCTACTTCTTCCTTTGCGTTTGTTGTCTCCTCTTGGTTGGTGCATCGCTATGATCGGTATGCCCGAAACTGAAGGTTCTGTGGTGCAAAAACTAAGTGCGATTAAAATGAGTTAATTTTTTTAATCGCGTTAATTTTCTGTAATTAATTAATCGCAATTAATCAGTTAAAGTCCCAGCCTTACTATTTACCCTATAATATATAAAAAAAGCTCTCGAAGCACTATAGGCTATACATGGCATGTTGACAGCTTTTAGGTCTAAATATGTTTTTTTCGGACACACACATGTACAGTATATGTGCTACAGTGCAAGGACATGCAGCAGCCGTCTGGATGCCATCACCTAGGCGCTGAATTAAGTAATTAAACAGCCCTATTCTTTTACATCTCTGTCATTCTTGGTCTAATTTTACAAATGTAAATTTCTAAATAATAAATGAAATGTATTTATTATTACTGTACTCAATATCAAACTAAATCAGGTGGGATATGTTTTATTTCGTTTAATTAGGCTACTGGTTCCATCAGATTCCCTTTTTTTTGGCAGGAGGCCGCAGTGCCTTTCCGTAGCCTATTAATTAATAGGCCACTATGCGTCCATTGTTCACTCAACAAGGCCAGCCTATGTCACACTGACACGCTGGCATGAGATGAGAGAGACAAATAGATATGTGGACGTGACAAAAAAGTATTATATTAATATAGCCTTCTCTCTCTCGCTCGCTCTCTCTCTCTCTCTCTCTCTCTCTCTCTCTCTCTCTCTCTCGCCTTTTTTTCTCTATACGCAAACAATGTCGGTTCTAATAAAACAGACCTTATTGAGTGTGAGATATTTACAAGCATGATATCACTGTGATATGTGAATAAGCATTAGCCCCCCCATCCTCTGGTTTTATGCCAGTTAAATGGAATGACGGACGAGCTTCTGATTGGTGAATGTACCTACCGCGGTCATGCCATCGGTTTCCTGCAGGAAAACACACCCATGAATAATTTTTCACCTGGTGAGTGCACAATTACGATCATCGCAAATCACATAATCAGCTGCTGATCGTTATTCATGCGTCAAATGCGACCATCGGCAGTCGGCAACTCCTTAGCATGGCCCTTAATTACCGTCTTCTTAATAGGGCCCTCAGTCTGCTTCTGATACATTACTGCTTCTAAACACAGTGCTCTGTCGCCCCCTTCAGTTTGTTTGTAAGAATGAAAACTGCATTCCATTCTCCTGGAGATGTGACCTGGCAGAACACTGTGAGAACTGCACACACACACACACACACACACACACACACACACACACACACACACACACACACACACACACACACACACACACACATCCATGTACTGTGTTCCAGTGAAACTCATTTATTTGATGTTTTTGAGCGGTGGTCACAACGCTCCTATACGTGGCCGTGTGTGTGGGTCTGTCTGTCTGTCTGTCTGTCTGTCTCCGTGTCTGTCTGTCTGTCTGTAGCCTGCAGTAACCTTTTCTGACCACACATGTTAAGGGAGGGGCGCTGTTGCACACACACACACACACACACACACACACACACACACACACACACACACACACACACACACACACCACCGCTCAGTTCACACAAGTGTGATTTTTTTTTCCTCCTCAGCTCTCCAGGTCAAACCAACACACAACTCAACAGGTAAACTAAGATGAAAGAAGAAGAACTGATCTTAGATTACAGTCTTAAAGCTGTACTGTGGAAGCTGCTCAACTAGTGGTCAGTAGCGGTATTGCTTTTTTCGGCCGGAGTCGCCGCGGACCACCGGAACGGGGGTCCGCGGACCCCCGCGGCCGTCGCGAGCACCTCCGCCTCGCCGATACGATTCCGTAGAGCCGTCTCCCATCATTTTTAGACCAGGATTGAGGGAGTAGCAAGCAAGATTCCTTCACCAATGTAAACACAGTTGCTGAGGGAAGCTACTTCCTTTAGAGACTACCAAGCATGTACAGCACACTGGAGTGCAACATTGAAAACACACCATTGAATTGGAACACACCATATGAATGACATTGAGCTATTTCTCCTTTTGTAAAATTACTCAGTGTTGGCCTACTTTTTTTATATAGTCTAACATAAAACAGCACACAAATATGCATCCAAAAAGTTTTATTTGGGTACATGATTTACAGTAGATTTAGGCATCATCATGCCTCCGGTCAGAGATGGGCACAAAACATAAAAAAAGTATTTTGAAAAAAATCTAAATACTTGGTCAGTACTTGGTCTAATATTGACCAGGATAGTGTCACCAAGATACTATCCTGGTGACAATATCCTGGTATTTGTATCTTTGTATTTCAAATAATGTTTGTATTTTGTGCCCATCTCTGCCTCTGGTTCCTGTCTCAATTGTGTGTCGTGTTTAGACAACAAGGTGCTTGTGTAATTGACATCAGACTTGAATGTGTAGAGTTTTGAATAGTTGTGTGTTGTGTGTTGATACTTTGAGATTTTACCTGAGAAGTGTGTGCAACAACTGAACATTGTGTATAGTGTTTTGACAACAAGGTTTATTGTAATTGACATCCGTGTGTTATAGGATGATGCTTTGAGATTTTACGTGAGAAGTGTGTGCAAAAACCACAAAATGGAGTGCAAAGAAAGAAAATCTGAGTCTAATGCATGAAAAGCGAGTGTGAAGTAGTGCCAAATCAGGTCAAGCTATAGGTACATGAAGTGAAGGTTGTGAAAATTGTGCCGAATTTTAGATTTTTGTGTGTTAACAATCGTGAAAAACTGTAATCTCTCTCTCTCTCTCTCTCTCTCTCTCTCTCTCTCTCTCTCTCTCTCTCTCTCTCTCCCCAGAGTCAGTGAGGTTGGTGAATGGGACTAGTGTGTGTTCAGGCAGAGTGGAGGTGAAGTCTGATCAGTCGTGGGTCTCAGTGTATGAAGGTGACTTTGACCAGCAGGATGCAGAGGTGGTCTGTAGGCAGCTTGGCTGTGGGGCTCCTTCAGTCCTCCAGGGGGCGCTCTATGGAGAAGAGGACACTCCAATGTGGACCGAAGAGTTCCAGTGTGAAGGCAAGGAGTCTGTTCTCCTGGACTGTAGAACCTCAAACTCTACTAGTAACACCAGCTCACCTGACATGATGGTTGAACTCACCTGCTCAGGTAAGAGACTAACTATATATTTCTTTTGGATTATTACTTACCAAGTTATGAACTATTATAATATTGTCACTGTCTGGCCAAAACCTCTTAAGTCAATTTTTGAGGTTTTGGATTTTATGGCATATAAATCAGGGCTATTGAACACCCTTTACATCTGAGTGTTGGTTAAAATAATATTGAACCAATGGAAAGTAGTAAAAAGTGCTTGGGACAAAACCTCCTAACTCCACACTTTCTGCCAAACCAGCTAACTCCCCCCGATTGGCCCTCTCTTTTTCATAAACATGTTTATTGAACAACCTTTACGTCTGTGTGTTGGTTAAAATAAAATGGTGAACCAATGGAAAGTAGTAAAAACTCCACTTCAGCTCATTTTCAGAGTTAGGGGGGTTTGGATCCGACAGCAGAGATATGTGATATGAATCTAAAAATGCAGCATAAGGTTATTAACATTATATACATGTTATTTGTTATAAACAAATTGTTAATTGTCATAATTCAGTCATTCTCATTCGTTGAATATCAGATAAATATCATCAAACAGGAGAATCAAAAGACATCTTGTTCTGTATTTCAACACATCAACAAGCTGCTGTATTGGTAGAGAGGATCAATATATTCTGTATTGGTAGAGAGGATCAATATATTCTGTATTGGTAGAAAGGATCAATATATTCTGTATTGGTAGAGAGGATCAATGTATTCTGTATTGGTAGAAAAGATCAATGTATTCTGTATTGGTAGAAAGGATCAATATATTCTGTATTGGTAGAAAAGATCAATGTATTCTGTATTGGTAGAAAGGATCAATATATTCTGTATTGGTAGAAAGGATCAATGTATTCTGTATTGGTAGAAAGGATCAATATATTCTGTATTGGTAGAGAGGATCAATATATTCTGTATTGGTAGAAAGGATCAATATATTCTGTATTGGTAGAGAGGATCAATGTATTCTGTATTGGTAGAAAAGATCAATGTATTCTGTATTGGTAGAAAGGATCAATATATTCTGTATTGGTAGAGAGGATCAATGTATTCTGTATTGGTAGAAAAGATCAATGTATTCTGTATTGGTAGAGAGGATCAATGTATTCTGTATTGGTAGAGAGGATCAATGTATTCTGTATTGGTAGAGAGGATCAATGTATTCTGTATTGGTAGAAAGGATCAATGTATTCTGTATTGGTAGAGAGGATCATTGTATTCTAATTTATTTGATGTTTTCTCTCCTCAGCTCTCCAGGTTAAACCAACACACAACCCAACAGGTAAACAAAGATGAAAGAACAACAATCATTATAGATTTCAGTCGTGAAGGTCTTTTAATTAAAGCAACACCTTTTACTGCTTATTCTCTGAACAGAGTCTGATGCTGTCAGGTTGGTGGGAGGAACCAGTAACTGTAATGGCCTACTGGAGATGAAACACCAGGGAGACTGGAGACCAGTGCTGGCTTGGTTTGACTGGAACAGGATGTCATCATCTGTAGTGTGCAGACAGCTGGACTGTGGCTCTGCCGTCTCAACAGAATTTACTTCTATTTCTACACGTCAAGCTGGATGGCTGATTCCATCCTCCTGTGTTGGCTTTGAGTCTTCTCTGGTGGACTGTGGAGCAGTGAAGTCTTATGATTCCACGCTCACACTGAAGGTCAACTGTTCAGGTAAAACACTTACAACTTTCACACATCTATCTCTGTCTATATCTTCACGTCTGTTTGCATGTAAAAGTTGAGACATTATCAGAATGCATTTAAAATGTGCCATTTCTGTTCACAAGTCATTCACTCAATTTAAGACAGTGATTAGACACACCTAAAGAGCTCCATTTGTTATTTACTGTGTATTGAGATGTTGTTTTTTACTAAATAAATGCACATTGAGTCACATTACTTGATAGTAGAGCACATAATAAACTATATGTTTATACTTAATAGAGTTTTTAGACAAATGTGTATCTGTTGGGGTTTAATACACAACGTTTAAATTGTAATTCTTACTCTCGTAATGCTTAACCCCCCCCCCCCCCCAGTCCAGTCGTTATATGAAAAAACCTAAAACAAATTGCAATAGTAGCAAACTCAACTGATTTTGTATCCTCAATATGTCCTTAGTGAGGGAAAAAAAGTCCCATGGAATCCCATCAGGGGAAAGTTTTGAAAACGACCTACCTACCTTCACTTACTATACACTACACTATAAAGGAAAATATGACTCCCAAATATCTGCTTTAAGTGGGATGTGAAGGGTCAAACTAGGGGTTTTTAATTATTCTGAATCCATTGCAAGCATTTGTTTTGCATGAAAAACATTCCTTGGGCTAAAAACGGACCCCAAAAGACTGTGAAAATCACTAAACCATCGTTTTGAGGGGCCATTTCTTGCCCAAGGAATGTTTCTCGTGCAAAACAAATGCTTGCAATGGATTCAGAATAATTAAAAACCCCTAGGTTGACCCCTCACATCCCACTTAAAGCAGATTTTTTGGGAGCCATATTTTCCTTTATAGTGTAGGTAAGTGAAGGTAGGTAGGTCGTTTTCAAAACTTTCCCCTGATGGGATTCCTTGGGACTTTTTTTCCCTCACTAAGGACATATTGAGGATACAAAATCAGTTGAGTTTGCTACTATTGCAATTTGTTTTAAGTTTAGCATAATTTTGGCCTAAAATTACAGGACTACCCCCCCCCCCCCCTCCTCCCCCCCTCTCTCTCTCTCTCTCTCTCTCTCTCTCTCTCTCTCTCTCTCTCTCTATCTCTCTCCAGAGTCAGTGAGGTTGGTGAATGGGACTAGTGAGTGTTCAGGCAGAGTGGAGGTGAAGTCTGATCAGTCGTGGGTCTCAGTGTATGAAGGTGACTTTGACCAGCAGGATGCAGAGGTGGTCTGTAGGCAGCTTGGCTGTGGGGCTCCTTCAGTCCTCCAGGGGGCGCTCTATGGAGAAGAGGACACTCCAATGTGGACAGAAGAGTTCCAGTGTGAAGGCAAGGAGTCTGTTCTCCTGGACTGTAGAACCTCAAACTCTACTAGTAACACCAGCTCACCTGACATGATGGTTGGACTCACCTGCTCAGGTAAAACACTAGCTATGTTTCATGGTTCTGATTATTATGTTATACTAAAAGTAATTGTATTGCTTTAAGTTCAAAGTTTACTCTCTTGATTCTTTACAGTGATTGGTAATGTCAGGTTGGTGGAAGGAACCAGTAGCTGTGCTGGTAAACTGGAGATGGAACACCAGGGAGAGTGGAGGCCAGTTGATGGTGGCTTTCACTGGAACCTGCAGTCATCATCAGTAGTGTGCAGACAGCTGGACTGTGGCTCTGCTGTTTCAACAGAAAGGAGTTCTGGTTTTTCACAGGAACCAGTATGGAGGATCACACCTTACTGTGCTGGTTCTGAGTCTTCCCTGAGCGACTGTGTCATAATGGACTCTTTTGGTGTCAAACGGAAAGGCTTGATTACAGGCAGACCCACAGTCATCTGTTCAGGTAACAAAAACAATGACTCAAACAACTATGAATGTGTCTTTTGTGTGGATACTGTATTTCCATATGTATTCATTTATTTTGGTGTTTGGTCTCTCTCTCTCTCTCTTTCTCTCTCTCTCTCTCTCTCTCTCTCTCTCTCTCTCTCTCTCTCTCTCTCTCTCTCCAGAGTCAGTGAGGTTGGTGAATGGGACTAGTGAGTGTTCAGGCAGAGTGGAGGTGAAGTCTGATCAGTCGTGGGTCTCAGTGTATGAAGGTGACTTTGACCAGCAGGATGCAGAGGTGGTCTGTAGGCAGCTTGGCTGTGGGGCTCCTTCAGTCCTCCAGGGGGCGCTCTATGGAGAAGAGGACACTCCAATGTGGACCGAAGAGTTCCATTGTGAAGGCAAGGAGTCTGTTCTCCTGGACTGTAGAACCTCAAACTCTACTAGTAACACCAGCTCACCTGACATGATGGTTGAACTCACCTGCTCAGTTAAAAGACAAACTATACTTTAGGTTTTGTTTATAATGAATATAATAGCATTGTTGTTATTATATATTTGTTTTTTCTTTAGTTTTTTCATATATTTTCTTGTCTCTGAACAGAGTCTGATGATGTCAGGTTGGTGGGAGGATCCAGTAACTGTTCTGGTCTACTGGAGATGAAACACCAGAGAGAGTGGAGACCAGTGGATGGTTGGTCTGCCTGGAACCTGCAGTCATCATCTGTAGTGTGCAGACAGCTGGACTGTGGCTCTGCTGTTTCAACAGAAAGGAGTTCTGGATCCACACATAAACCCACGTGGAGGATGACATCGTCCTGTGTTGGGTCCGAGTCTTCAATGAGGGAGTGTGGAACAAAGATGTCTGCCACTTCCTTGTACATCCTGGAGGTGATCTGTTCAGGTAACAAAATACTGCCTCAGCAACAGTAATCTTTACAGTTTGTTTCAAAGCCACAGGAATGCATCCTATACAGCAACACTGTGGTTGTGGCTAACTTCAGCTGGGTCACCACCAGCTCATGGTCACCAAAAACACATCCCTTTGTTGTCCCCGTCTCACATGAAGTCACGTGACGCGGAAGCTCTGTCAGCGTGAAGCTCTGTCACATCGTGACATTTTAATGTTATGTTAACTGCTTTTAAATCAACTTTTTAACAGCAAAACCATCAGACAGCAGTCCATTGATCTTCAACTTTCGCAACTCTGAGTTTTTTAGCGATCAGCATTCTAGATCACTCGTTGGACTGTTTATACTAGCTGGCTGTGGCTTGCCTGTAGCCTAGACGCCAGCTCTACCTGGATGCTACCTTTGCGGTAGACTGCTGTTTACCAGAGACTAAAAAGAGACTGTGTACTCACCCTCCTCCAGTCGTGGGTATCCATTAAGTGACTGGTGGTCTCCGGTGAGCCTACACACAATGTGTCCCACAGCGGACGAAGCTGTCTCGATCAAGGCTGAGCTCCGCTCTATCAACAGCCTGATCCATGATCTCCTCCAGCGACAGACGCTCCTCCAGGGCCTGCCCCGGGACGGCCGTGGTGAGAGGATCACATCGGCCAATGTCGATTCCCCTCTTTGACCCATTCTATCCTGGAGAGCGTGATCAGTCCGATGCTCTTCCCTGTTCCAATCCATTCACGCCACTTCAAGAGCGAGTGGATATGGCCAAGACAGTGTCCAAGAGCCGGCGCAATCCTAGCTCTCGGCCCAGGCCAACAAAACCCTCCGGTCCGGACCCATCCATCGGATCCGTCAACGAGACCCACAAAGGACAGCGAGTGGACACGATTGGATCCATACCCAAGAGCCAGCGTCACCCCAGCTCGCGATCCCGTCCGACGAAACGCTCCGGTCCCGATTCGTCTAATGGATCCGCGACGCAGCTGGCTCTCACCTCGACCCCCAGAAAGGGTGATGACAACGGGGGTAAGCGCCGCCGTCTCTCGCCCAGTGCACCCAGGCCACCGTTATCCAAAGAAATCGCTGCCCCGAATCTAAGTCCAGTGCAGAGAGAAGTGACTGTACCTGACCCCTCGTCGCCTCCCCCACTGCACTCAATGATCTCGGCTGCATACCTTACGAGGTCCGAAGCGCCCATCTCACAAAACAATAGCCACATTCTCCACATTCCTCCGCCTCAATATCTGTTGTTAGGAGATTCCAGGGTTAGATTTTTGTCAATTCCAAACTGTGTTACATATTCATTTTCTGGTGCGAAAATCCTGGACCTTTTACACCACATTCCAAACACACTACAGCAACACCCCTCCGTCCACACTGTGATCGTCAACGCAGGAATTAATGACATCAGGTGTAAACAATCAGCAAAAATGAGGGCAGATTATGAGGCAATAGCAGTTTCAATTGAAGATCTCGGGAAAAACTGCATTTTCTCAGGCTTGTTTCCCACCCTTTACCATAGCTCTGAAAATTTCAGCCGCCTCTATAGCATAGATAAATGGCTATGTAATTTCTGTCAAGCCTGTGGCTATGGGTACATTGACCTCTTTGACTGTTTTTGGAAAAAAACAAACCTATATAGGGACAAACTACACCCCAATGATGAGGGATTAAAAACCCTGGCCAGTAAAATCTCCAGCCACCTCACCAACATTGACATCTGACGCCAAATAAACATTAGTCCTCCCATAACCCATGTCCCTAATCCTCTCTCCTCAGTTGACTGTTCTTTTATTCCCATTTTAATCACCAATAGGCATTTTAAGTTGACATCTGCACTTTATCAATCCTCTAGGCATGCTGTAAGGAATCACCTCCGCCCCTTGAGGCGTGCCTTAACCTGTCCTAGCCCAGAGAAAAATGTGAATATGAATATTAATATTAACATGGCTCTTTTTAACATCCGTGCCGTCCGTAACAAGCCTGCCTCTGTTCGTGACATTATTTGTGATGAGAAACTTGACATCATCCTATTAACAGAGACCTGGTTGGGCTCTGAAGAAGCCATGCTCATGGCTCCAGCTTGCCCTCCAAAATTTAAATTTATTTGCTCAGGACGTGAGGGTATGACAGGAGGTGGTCTGGCGATGATTTTTAAAGACACTTTAAATTTCAAGCCTCTCTCTCTGGGAAAATTTTTATCTTTTGAATACCAGGCCACCCTTCTGGAGAATCTCCCATCTTTAATAATGGTTACTGTTTATCGCCCTCCAAGGAATAGCAAAATATCATTTTTAACAGAAATCTCTGAACTTTTGTCCATTTGCTCCATCAACTACAACATGATTGTGATTTCAGGAGACATAAATTTGCAAAGCTCAGACACAGTGGCCATGGACTTTTTAGAGATCCTACACTCTTTTGATCTCAATCAACATGTCACCGGCCCTACTCATAAACTTGGCCACACCCTCGATTTAGTAATCACCAAAGGTATTAACGTCGCCTTGAACAGGGTTGTTGACAGACCCGAGCTCTCAGACCATTTTGTAGTGTTTTTTACAATGACTGTCCCAGGAATGGAGAATTGCAACACAGAATCCATTATTAGAAAACGCTTTTTCTCTCCATCCGCTGCTAATGATTTTACTTCTCATCTCTCTAATGCACCCTCCCTACCTATTGCTCTAGCAGTCAACGACCGGGTACAACTTTTTAATGACAAACTAGAATCAGCCCTAGATAAAGTAGCCCCTATTAAAGTTAAAAAGAAAAACACCTCCAAAAAAACACCCTGGATCAATGAGCATGTGCACTCACTAAAGAGAGAATGCCGCAGAAATGAGCGACTATTTAGAAAGAGCAACCTCACTATCCACCAAGAGAGCCTTAGGAAGTCAACTTCTGACTACAACAGAGCCCTACGTTTGGCTAGACAATCTTATTTCTCAAACATTATAAATGAGAACAAGAGAAACCCCAGAGTGTTATTTTCCACTGTTGATCGTCTATTAAACCCGCCTCAGTCCCACAGGCTGTCACTCCCAGCTTCTACAGCTAGATGTGACGAGTTCGCCTCATTTTTTGACGACAAAATATCTAATATTCGTGCTGGTATTATAGGTGACACTGCCACCTCAATTACTCCGACAGCGATTGTGTCAAATGTAGCTCACTCTAGAGGAAGCCTCAACTCTTTCTCTGCTGTCAATGAACAAGAGCTCAGAAATATAATTTCAAAAATGAATTCTTCGTCCTGTTCACTGGACGTCATTCCCACCCCCTTCCTTAAAGAGGTTCTGGATACTGTAATGAATGACATCCTGGAAATTGTCAACAGTTCCTTAGACTCAGGTGTCTTCCCAACCTCACTAAAAACAGCAGAAGTCAGGCCCCTAATCAAGAAACACAACCTCGATCCCTCTGTGTTAAACAATTATCGACCTATATCGAATTTGCCCTTTCTGGGCAAAATCATTGAAAAGGTTATTTGCCATCAACTGGAAGTCTATCTTCAGCTAAATAAGATTCACAATAAATTTCAGTCTGGTTTCAGGAAGGGCCACAGCACCGAAACAGCGCTTGTGAAAGTGGTTAATGACCTCAGGCTGGCCTCCGCCAAGAAAAATGTATCGGTTCTTTTATTGCTGGACCAATCAGCTGCTTTTGACACTCTCGATCACCATATTTTATTAAAACGTCTAGAACACTCCATAGGTCTGTCAGGTACGGCCTTGTCCTGGTTTCAATCCTATATTCATGACAGATCTTATTTTGTCAAATTAGATGAATTTGTCTCCGACAAACACACCATCTCTTCCGGCATTCCGCAGGGTTCAATCCTCGGACCTTTATTGTTCTCCTTATATGTACAGCCACTGGGCGAAATTATTGCCAATCATGGCGTTAACTACCATTTTTATGCTGATGACACTCAGATGTACATCTCTGTAGCCCCAGATGACCCGAATGCCCTTGAACCTTTGCTGTCCTGTCTGTCCAGCATCACACGCTGGATGTCTGCGAACTTCCTCAAATTAAATGAGGACAAGACTGAGGTTCTCATTGTTGGATCTAGTGATCAGAGGGAATCAATAATGGGTAGACTTACAAACCTGGCTGTAAACAGCAAAAACACAGTAAAGAACCTTGGGGTTGTCATTGATTCTGAACTGAGTTTTAATACACATATCAGTCACGTAGCCAAGACTGCTTTTTTCCATCTTAGGAATATCGCCCGAATTAGAGCTTTTCTGTCACTGGATGACGCAAAAACATTAATCCATGCCTTTGTCTTTTCTAGACTCGATTACTGCAACGCCCTTTTTTCTGTCTTGCCAAAAAAAACAACAGACAGACTACAAGTCATCCAGAATGCGGCTGCCCGAGTATTAACACGAACTAAGATGAGGGAGCATATAAGTCCAGTTTTGGCTTCGCTACACTGGCTCCCGGTTGCCTTTAGAATAGATTTTAAAATTATTTTGCTTGTTTTTAAAGCCCTCAATGGCTTGGCACCTTCCTATCTGGATGACTGTCTGAATAGATATGTTCCTGGCCGTCCCCTTAGGCCCGCTACTGCTGACCTACTTGAAATTCCTTGCATGGATATGAAAATTAGGAAATACGGTGAAGCTGCTTTTTGTTTCTATGGGCCGACGGCCTGGAACCGCCTCCCACTATATCTAAGGCAGTCTACCTCGGTGGACAGCTTCAAGTCCCAACTCAAGACTTATTTATTTTCTATTGCTTTTAGATAATTGTACCCTAGCCTAACTGTCTTTGCCTGGTACTGTTTTATTGTTATTGCTATTATCCTCTATGTTAAGGTTTTATTTACTTTTGTTTTGCTGTATTGTATTTATTGCTGTTTTTGTTTTTTATATTTTGTTGTGTGAAGCACTCTGGGCTGCATTTTTGTATGAAGGGTGCTATACAAATAAAGTTTCATTCATTCATTCATTCACAGGGAGTAGAGGTGCCTCTCCACCAACCCTGGAGGTTAAGAACAAAATACTAACATGTTGATGTATTTTACTGTATGTTAGGGATGTCAGAATATTCTCATTATCACAATATCACAATAACAGAAATGTGTCCGTATTATTGTGGGTCTTTGATGACATCTATAATAGATGTTATGGCTGAACATTGGACTGTTTTATTTCAACAGAGGGCAAGGCAGTTTTATTTGTAAAGCACATTTCAATGAGGCATGTCCTAGTCATTCATATGTCTGTAAGCCATACTCCATTCCCTTCACTGGCTCCCCGTCTCCTCCAGGATTGAATACAAGGTCTGCCTCCTCACCCACCAATGCATCCACGGCAACGCCCCCTCATATCTCAAAGAACTCATTGAACCCCCAACCTCCACACGCTCCACACGCACCCTCCGCTCTGGACACAACAATTCACTAAAAACAAAAAAAGACTAACCTACGTACCATGGGAGACCGGGCTTTTTGCTCAGCGGCTCCTCTGCTGTGGAATGCCCTCCCTGACCACCTGAGGGCACCACAGTCAGTGGATGCCTTCAAAAGGGGACTTAAGACCGTTCTTTTTAATAAGGCCTTTGGGGCTTCTTAATCCTCTCTTGTGTGCTTTTATTTTTTTTATTTGAGCTGTATAAAATAAGTGTGCACTGTTCTTAATTTTCTGATTTAACTGTTTTATACCTTTTAGTCCTTTTTTTAATCTTTTTGTGGTTTTTGTTTGCTTCTGCTTCATTTATTTGCCATTTTAATGTAGCACTTTGAGATTTTGTTTCAAAATATAAAGTGCGTTACAAATAAAATGTATTATTATTATTATTATTGTAAGACTGATTGTTAATTCCTCTGAAAATCATGTTTTTTATCACCAGCTTATTTATGTATACGACTTGAAATGTGCTCTCTCTCTCTCTCTCTCTCTCTCTCTCTCTCTCTCTCTCCAGAGTCAGTGAGGTTGGTGAATGGGACTAGTGTGTGTTCAGGCAGAGTGGAGGTGAAGTCTGATCAGTCGTGGGTCTCAGTGTATGAAGGTGACTTTGACCAGCAGGATGCAGAGGTGGTCTGTAGGCAGCTTGGCTGTGGGGCTCCTTCAGTCCTCCAGGGGGCGCTCTATGGAGAAGAGGACACTCCAATGTGGACCGAAGAGTTCCAGTGTGAAGGCAAGGAGTCTGTTCTCCTGGACTGTAGAACCTCAAACTCTACTAGTAACACCAGCTCACCTGACATGATGGTTGAACTCACCTGCTCAGGTAAAAGACAAATTGTACCTTTTGTTTGGATTATTATTATGTTTTAAATGAAAGAAACATTACTTTATTTACTGTTTATTCTCCTTTATTCTCTGTACAGAGTCTGCTGATGTCAGGTTGGTGGGAGGAACCAGTAGGTGTATTGGTCTACTGGAGATGAAACACCAGGGAGACTGGAGACCAGTGGATGGTTGGTCTGACTGGAACCAGAAGTCATCATCTGTAGTGTGCAGACAGCTGGACTGTGGCTCTGCTGTTTCAACAGACAGGAGCACTGGTGTTACACGTGAACTTGTTTGGTGGATTTCATTGTCCTGTTTTGGGTCTGAGTCTTCACTGAGGGAGTGTGGCACCAAGGTGTCTGTCAATTCCACTGCCAGACTGGAGGTGATCTGTTCAGGTAAAACAATGACATATTTACATTCTCTGGTTGTATGTCCGTACTTCCACCTCCATCCATCCATCCATGCATTTGTCCGTCCGTCCGTCCGTCCGTCCGTCCGTCCGTCCATCCATCCTCCGTCTGTCTATGTGTAGCCTTGTTTCCAAAGAAATTGTTGGCACTGTATATTTATATATTATACTGTATATTTATATACATACATATATTATACTGTATATTTCTGGAAATGGCAAGAAACCTTGAAACCAGATCATCTTACTTAACATACACGGTTTGAAGGTGTTAAAAATGTCTACACAGCTCAGTCTGTAGAGATGTTGCCTTTGGACCTTTAGGTCCAGTCTTCTGTCCTGGAGATTGCCAAATCAGCGAGTTTCAAATAATTCAATGTCTCTAATTTTACCTCAACCTCTTTGTGTTTGTGACCTCTGTCTTGTTACAGATATGTTGTTTAAGCCAACCATCACCTTCATAAACTCCACAAACGGGGTTTCTGAGGGCCAGCAGCAGGGGCAGCAGGTGATGGAGGGTTCCAGCTTCAGCATCGTGTGCTCCGTTCAGCCACAGTACCCAGGAGGCTACTTCCACCTCACCTTCACTGGACCCAACACCACACACACCTACACCCTGCCAGCTGTCAATCACTCTGACACCTTACCGTTACCTGTGGAAGATCTCCCTGGATCCAACACAACCCTCAACCTCACTGGATCCAACACAACCCTCAACCTCACTGGATCCAACACAACCCTCAACCTCACTGGATCCAACACAACCCTCAACCTCACTGGATCCAACACAACTTCCCATGAGGAGATGTATCAACCAGATGGACCCAGTGAAGAGACAGAAGACCTCCAGGATGAAGAGACAGAAGACCTCCAGGATGAAGAGACAGAAGACCTCCAGGATGAAGAGGCGGACCTCCAAGGAGGTGCTGAAGCAGCAGGAAGCGGCAGCAGACCACCTGGTTATGAGCTGGATCTCACAGACCTCCCTGCACAAGCCCAGCCAGCTGTCAATCACTCTGACACCTTCCTGTTTCCTGCAGCAGACCCCGCCAACCAAGGGAACCACAGCAACCAAACCCAACCAGCTGTCAATCACTCTGACAACTTCCTGTTTGCCAACTTCCTGTTTCTTGTGGCCAACCACACCCACCAGGGGAACTACAGCTGTGCTTTTCACATCTACGTTTTCAACCATAACTTCTCCTCTCAGAGCGACGTCCTCTCTCTCACTGTCACAGGTGTGTGCTTTTCACATCACACTATGAAACTACTCAATCAAGCACACTTATACTCTGTAACTTTTTCAATTAAACAAATCTTAAATTTGATCTAACTATTAAATCGCTTAAGTTTTAGAACACCCACTTAATTAATTTCAGCCCTGAAAGGCTTTTCTAAATATGTTTTTTGAAATCCGGGCTGAGGTCCGGATTTTGCGGCAAAATTACGTCATCATACACTACCGGCCAATCACAGCGCGGATCATACACTGCCGGCCAATCACAGCGTGTCTTGCTGTCTTCTCAGGAAGTAGCTTGCCTCAACATAACAACAGCATTGACTCCGGTGTAGGAGTCCGTAACTCCCAAACGCCTGGTCGTAGAGGGACGCGTCTCGGCGAGGCGGTGGTCGTGGAGGTCTGAGGCGAAAAAACTACGAAAAAAGCGACCGCGGTTTGCTATACCGCTACTGGCCACTAGTTGAGCAACTTACAGAGTATAGCTTTAAATATGACATGCGTTCATAAAAGTTTAGACATTTCTATCAAATGCACTTTTATAAATTAGAGCTGTTTTTTTCATGATATTTGATGTTCTAACATGTTTCTCTCACAGCTTCTCATCTGACATCCAGCATCATCATAACAGTCACAGTTCTGGTGCTGCTGCTGCTGCTGATAACCAGTGGCCTTTATCGTCTCTGGAAGGTAATTATTCATCTGAATTCCATACAAGACTGGAAAGCTAATGAAGTTCTTACACTGTTTGTATTTAAGAGAGACATCTGATCCAGTAGATTAAAGTCTGGTGCTGCTGTGTTTCTCCAGGTCACCAGAGGGCGTCGTGCGCAGAGCAATGAGGTGGTTTATTATAATGTAAGACAGGGGAACGTTGAGCTAATTTATTTTAACGAGTTTGCTGAAGCTGCTGGACCCAGAGAAGAAGAAGAAGAAGAATACCACCTGTATGAAGAAGAAGACGAATACCACCTGTATGAAGAGGTAGGTCAACAAGGAGCTTCTGAAGCTGGACCTGGTGGTGAAGAGACACCATACCAGAGGATAGATCTACAAGATGTCACTGTTTATAACCGTGTTGGTTCTGAAGGGACAGAATACCACCATTATGAGGAGGTGGATCTACGGAGAACGGCAAGGAGAGGCAGGAGACCACCTGTGTACGAGGTGGATCTCTGAAGGACAATTTAACTTAAACAGACGAGGAAAGCTGGCTCTGACGTTGGGTCCTCTTTGCAGGGGGTGGAGGAAGTAGCCAGACTGCGAACGGCTAGGAAGCTGGACTCTTGAAGAACTCCTCCCACCCCCTCCACCTTGAGATATTCAGTTACTGGAGTAAGAGAGGAAACAACCGTTTCACCTACCCAGGACGGAGATCCAAGAGACTGGGAAAGTCTTTTGTACCAGCTGCTCTCAAGCTATAACATAAGACACAAAACGGTCGCTTGACAAGGACTACCTTCCTAACCTAGGTGGCCTGTAGCCGTATTTAACTGGAACTATAGTTGTACTGACTCTGACCTCTAAGAACCTTTCCAGGGAGGGTGCTCATGTGCGTCTTGCTGTGTCACCCTTTCTTGTTTTCTTATAGTTTTTTGCACTGACCAATGGACACTGTTTTAGTTTGGCTCTGCACTATTAGATTGTGTTAGTAGTATTAATAGTAGTAGTAGTAGTAGTAGTGTAGTAGTAGTAGTTAGTTGTATATTGTAGTTAGTAGTATTGTTAACTAGTTGAGTATAGTAGTTAGTAGTAGTAGTAGTAGTAGTAGTAGTAGTAGTAGTAGTAGTAGTGTAGAAGTAGTAGTTAGTTGAGTATTTTTGCTTGTGTTTGACATGGCAGTGAGATACTTGTAGACTAGCATTGACTGTTATGGACACTTTAGTTTGACACTGTATTGATAGTTGTGCATACGTATTGCGATTTGATGAGTAGTATTAGTAATTAGTAGTTGTAATTATGGCTGTTTCACTTATGAGCGTTGACTGTTTTTGACACTTTGTGTACAGATCCTTCTCATAAAATTAGAATATTGTGTAAAAGTAAATTTTCTTCTGTAATATAATAAATATTCTTTAAACTTTAATATATTTTAGATTCATTGTGCATGCAGTGAAATATTCAAAAGCTTATCTCGACATATTAGAATATTCCACACGACCACTCAAAATAAGGATTTATAATACAGAAATGTCAAACTTCTGAAAGGTTATGTTAATTTATGCACCTATCTATCTATCTATCTATCTATCTATCTATCTATCTATCTATCTATCTATCTATCAACATGTCACACTATGTGTCTGTTAACCTTCTGAGTTCTATACGTACCTCTGTAGTGTCAGTGACTCACAGCAGTTATATGGTACATACAATATGTATGTTTGTTACCTTATAAAGTTATGTCAATATAAATAAAGATTAACATGTTATGTTTGTTACCTTATTAAATAATGTCAATATAAATAAAGATTAATATGTTATGTTTGTTACCTTATTAAATAATGTCAATATAAATAAAGACTAGAAAATGTAAGTGTGCCTGCAGCTCGCTAAGTGTTTGCAAGCTTGTGTAGCGGTTAGTGTTAACATTAGCTTTTAGCATTTTTAGCATCATTAGCATTAACATTTTAGCATTAGCATTTCTAACATTACCATTTTTAGCATTAGCATTTTTAGCATTATCTTTTGTTAGAATTAACACTACCATTTGTTAGCATTTGTTAACATTAGCATTTGTTAACATTGGCATTTTTAACATTAACATTGTTCAGCATTATCATTTTTAGCTTTAGCATTTGTTAGCATTAAACATTTTTGCTTTAGTATTAGAGGAAGTTGCAGTTAGCATTAGCAGTTAGCCGTTGGGACTGTGGGACAAAAATAAGTTTTGTGTCATTATTCATCAGTCATTCAGATCATAGATCCCAACCTGGCAACCGCTGTGTTTCCAACATGCTTGTTTCTCTCCCAACCTGGCAACCTCTGTGTTTCCAACATGCTTGTTTCTCTCCCAACCTGGCAACCTCTGTGTTTCCAACATGCTTGTTTCTCTCCCAACCTGGCAACCTCTGTGTTTCCAACATGCTTGTTTCTCTCCCAACCTGGCACCCTCTGTGTTTCCAACATGCTTGTTTCTCTCCCAACCTGGCAACATCTGTGTTTCCAACATGCTTCCAACATTGCTGATCCGGGATCAGTTTGGGCTTTTCAAAAGTAAATCAGTCAATCCTGATCTGTGCTTGGAGGCATTAAAAACACTGGTTGCGTCTTTCCAGTCCAGTTTCAGGCTTTTATTTGTGTAAGCTCCAGGAAGTTGCCTGCCTCCACGCAGCATAATGTGATACGTTGTTCCTTACCCTAAATACTAGGGGTGTAACGATATAGTAACTGTATCGAAATATCGTTTTTAACTTAAAAAATCGAAGTATATCGAAATGAAAACAGCTAAAATCGAATCGTATCGTTTTATTTTGTATCGTATCGAATCAGCAGTGAAAAGAATCGATTGTATCGATACTACCTACTTGTGCATTGTATTTAGCATTTTTAAGAAGAAAACATTTAAAGGAGGGGTTTAATTACTTTTCCTTTCCATATAGCTACACTGGACTATCGATAAATGTGTTTAATCTCTGGGTTCATGTCAAGGTGCAGGTTTGTCAATATATAATGTCCATGTATTTGGCAGATAATCACTATGTTTACTTATTTATATCCATAATAATACATGTTTCCCTTAAAGACCTGCACTATCCACACCTTTCACACAGATTTAATGTCTTTGCTAAATAGTTACTATATCGATTTTAAATCATTGAATCGAATCGTATCGTATCACCATGAATGAACCAATATCGTCCATGTATCGTATCGTCAACCATGTATCGTGATATGTATCGAATCGCTATTAAAATGTATCGTTACACCCCTACTAAATACCCATTTATTGCTGCCTGAAATGACTTATTTACACACAGAGATGGGCAGTATTTGAAATACATGTATTTGAAATACGTATTTGAAATACTTTTTTGTATTTTGTAATTTGTATTTGGCTGGGACGGAAAAAATTGGATGTAATTTGTATCAAAATACTTTCAGGTCTAGTATTTTCTGTATTTGAAATACAAAATACTTTTTATGTAATTTTATTCTCAAATGGACACATTTTAAACATTCACAAAGGTTTAAACTGTAGGGGGAAAGACACATTTTCTTTCAATCTAATTTGCTGTTGGTTTGTGTGTGATACAGCCATAGCACTTGACTTTGGTTTGCTTCAAATGTATTGTGCATTATGATTACAATTTCGAATTACTTGCGCGCAAGTACTGCGTTCATCTGCGTATGTATGTATGTAGGTTGGTAGGTAGGTAGCTGTGTGTGTTATGGTGCCATAGTTTTGTACTTTTTCTGTTTTGTATGTGTCTATGGAGTTGACATTACTCTAATAGACCCACAGCGTGGTTATAATGTGAAGATTTGTCTTCCCTGTGTATTTTTGGCTTCTTCCTGAAAGCTGAAAGACTGGGCCTCAAAAGGCCCAGTCAGAAAACACAGATTAAATGACATCATATAATCAACCCCTCCCCTTTTACCATTCACCCAACACTGTGGGGTGTGGCTAACTCAGCTGGGTCACCACCCACCATGACATCCATGCATACTTAATGAATTGGGGGTGTGGCCACATAAAAACCCAATTTTAACTCTTTCTGTATAGTTTTTTGGAAAGAATCTTCCTCCTAGTATAATCATAATACCTGATAATCATATTTTAGAGGGGGGGAAAATCATGGCACCACCTCTTTAAATAAGGGACCAGCATTTCTGGCAATGTCATCATTAACAGCCAATGAGGGACCAGCATTCCTGGTGATGTCAGTGATGATATCACTGGCATCGCCAGTGGTGATGCCAGTGGTGAGCGCACCTCATGGCGCGCTCTGCTGGCGTGCAAGCAGGCCATACATGGCCTACTTGTGCACAAGGAGCAAGTTGGCACCTCAACAGAGTGCAGTTTTAGTAATTATAAGGCTGGCAGAGCGGGTTTTGCACTCTATGAAGTACTGGCGCAGAGGCAACTGTGCATTCAGTCTCATGCCATAGTTCCTTTAGAAGATAACGGTAAAGTGGGTTCCAGACGATACGCGGTCACCCACCGCCTCCTAGTAATTCATTTTCAATGAGAGGCGGGCGGCTATTTCTGCCGCGCAGCGAAGTTTTGAGGCGGCGAGGCGAGCGGGCGCAGTCCCGTGAAAATCCCTGCGAGCGTGCTCGTTTGTGCATGCGTACATGGGCAGTGAGAGTTGGATTGTGTTCATCTTTGTGAAATACCTTGTGGCGTTTACTCACTGAGCAAGTGTGTTTGTGTCTCACCGCGGTGCGGTAACCCAAGCGGCAGCCGTAGCGTTGACCGCTTATCGTGTGGAAGGCACTTCTGGCCTGAGCTCTCACACACTGGCACACAGTGGTAAACATTTAGGCAGCCTGCTCAAGACTAACACCATAGTATGGTCAATTTAAGTGCCTTCCACACGATACGCGGTCACCGCTATGGCTGCCGATTGGGTCAGCGGTTACCGCACGGGGTATTTCACAAAGATGAACACAATCCATCTCTCACCGCCCACATATGCATGCACAAACTAGCACACTCGCGGGGAATTCACGGGACCGCGCCCGCTCGCCTCGCCAGTTAATTTAATACTTGGCAGTCAATCTATAAAAGTACTAATCATTGCATCAATTTTTATAAAAAGTATTTATGTATTTTCAAAATACAAAATACGTATTTGAATCTTAAATACATTTCTCTGGCCTGTATTTATATTTTGTATTTTGAGACATTTTTTGACCCAGTATTTGTATTTTGTATCAAAATACTTTTCAATGTATTTTCGCCCATCTCTGTATACACATCTGATTTGATTTCTCTTTTTTGGCTGCAACACTGCACTGCCCACTCTACACCTGAGCGCTTGTTTCCCTCCCAACCTGGCAGCAGCTCTGTGAAGCTTGCAGCACTAGCGATTCCAGTCTGGGATCAAGCCAGGCTCTAGCCAGACTCTAGCCTTCAAAATAAAATCACAGTAAAAGAATGTTTTACTTAAAGACTCAAAATGTATTTAAAAAATGTATGTCTCTACACAAGTGTAGGAGAACGGGGTAAGATGAACCACCCCCTTTATCGTTAAAACTATACACATGAGTTGTCATTTGACCTTAAAATAAGAACAAACATCATTTCCACCTGGCTGTGGAGTTTACAGACACATGGGCAAAGTGGAAAGCATATTTCTACCCCAAAAAGTGTTTTTTACTGGTCAAGTACATTTTTTACTTTTATGGTATAAGGATTTTTATGTTAAAGCAAATGTACCCAGGTCTAAACTTATATATCATGCATGTTGGTGATAGCCCAATGTATAAAAGTGAATCATTATCTAATGATGAGCCTTAAGCATTAAGCTAGCCAGGTTTTGTCAAAATGGTGGCTCTGGGGCAAGATGAACCAAATGCCTTGGGGTAAGTTGAACTATGTGAATCACCATTCATATTTTTTTCATTAGGTCTTTGCTACTCAAATTATGCTGAATCATCTTTCATTTTGATGAATACACTCATTTAAGAGACGTTTTTAATATTATATTAATAATTGCAAATATTAAAAGGTTCTGAATAACAAACGTTATTTAATTGGTTTTAATAGTTTTTCTTATGGTTTAAATAACCGTAAGAAAGGAAGGAAGACTATTTTGCAAAAGGGAAACGTGTTATTAAAATATTTCTGATAAGTACATATCGTGTGTGCAAATTAATCGATTTTAAATATTTGATTGATTGAAGACTTTATTGTCAGTTTGCATAGAAAAAGGGTTAGTTCACTGGCACAAGGTCAACTAAAAGAATTTCACGTGGTTCAACTTACGCCTTTACCTGGATCAACTTACCCCTCACCTGGGGCAAGTTGAACCATCGCGGCACTCTGTGCCGTGCTGTGAGCTTGTACATCTGCTATTTTTCAATGGCTGAAGAATACAATAATCATCATTTGAGTTAAATATAGCTTTGTTTAAACGCTGAATTTATATTCTAAAGGTGCAAATCGTGTGCAAATTAATCGATTTTCAATTTTTGATTGATTGAAGACTTTATTGTCAGTTTGCATAGAAAAGGTACAGTTCACGACTTTTCAAAAATAGCTAAGAATAATTAAGGCCCCTCCACCTTGGGCCCTAGTTACTCAGTCGCACTTTTCCCCCAATTGTGACGCCCCTGATCTCCTATATATGGCCAAGCTGGGACTGCCTAAGGAGGAAAATGTACATAGAGTAGTCCTATCCACAGAACACCATATCCTCCATCAGTCTCTCCCCTTTTAAGCTTTACTAATTGATTCTTCAATGAGTTGTACCGCGAGTCGGTGTCACATCTGTGAGTCAGCACAGCAGTGTCGAGTCAAGCGACGAATATCTGAATTGATTCATTTCGGGATGTTGCCGTGCTTAGCATTTCAAAGTTGTCACTGAATCGAAAATTGAGCTACAACAATGCAAAATGTGTGCAGTAAGCTACACTCAAACCCGCATTGAATAACGCACTGATGCTCCACCACCTGCAAAGTTCAGAGTGAATACCCGGCTGATTTCCAATTACACACAAACACACACACACGCACGCACGCACGCACGCACACACACACACACACACACACACACACACACACACACACACACACACACACACACACACACACACACACACTAAGGGGGGAGCTCGTTGTCATCATGGAATGATACAAAATATGAGAGTACCTACTCCTGAACTTTATTTATAGAATCCACTGGCAGATCTGTAACCAGCCACATCCACAAGTCCATCGTTTCCTACAGTATGTGACTGTGTGTGTGTGTGTGTGTGTGTGTGTGTGTGTGTGTGTGTGTGTGTGTGTGTGTGTGTGTGTGCGTGCTTGCGTGCGTGCGCGTGTGCGTGAGAGAGAGAGAGGGTTTATTCGTGGTATAGGGGACTTCCATTATTCACAGCATATCACAAATGAGCTCCAGGCATCAGTATTTTCCCATCATATTGTGCTATGTGCCTCGGTAGCTCGAGGATGTGTGATTATTGGATTTGATCTGCGGCCGTGCGATGGACTGAAAGGTCAGTGAGCACTGAGCACTGCTCCTGCCCAGACGCGGCCACAGGGGGAGATGGCCCTCGAATTCCCGGCGGTACGTATGAGAATACACCAGCAATGTAATAGGATCGTCCATCGCTTTGGAACACGGAGAGGCTAAGCCCAAGCTCTGAGGAAAAGGAAGCTTACTGGTGCTGCAGTGGCGTCAGTTCAGAAAAAGCTAAGGTATGGCAACATGACTGGTGTCTTGCACGCGCGCGAAGACACCAGTCATGTTGACATACCTTAGCAACAGGCATGATACATTTATTTTAAGAAGTACCGTACATTTTATTTTCCCCCCCGTTAATACGGTTTCTTGGGCTGGATATGGCAGCTAAACTTGGCATGTTAGTAAACGTGCCACAATTAACAATAATGCATTACACCTGTGCAGCTGACCTGCGGAACCTGGGAATATACCATTTTGTCGAGATGGGGAGAATACAAGTGTGGAGAATATAATTATAATACCTTGTTAAAGTGACCATTTTGTAAAATTTTGCATTTGTAGTTATTTTACTGTAATTTAACAGCATAATAACCAGCACAGATAGACAAAGAGACATTCATGGATTTATAGTTAAAAGTAACTTTTATTTTGCCCCCTGGACCCAGGGTATGGCAACCCAATTGACGCCCCTGCCTTGGACGCAATGAAATCGCTAAACGGTGGTTTTCTTTTCACAGCAAAATGTCTGTACAGCAACATTGGGCTCATTTACAAAATAATGATACTGTACATACAGATCCTTCTCGAAAAATTTGAATATAGTATAAAAAAGCATTGCAAGATGCCATAGCACCTCAAATCATAACTGACTGTGGAAACTTCCCACTGGACTTCAAGCAACTCTGACTTCAGAAGGTTGACCTTTCTCTTATAAATCCTCGTTTTGAGTGGTCTCGTGTAATATTGTAATATTTTGAAATATGGACTTTTGATATTCATGCCACACAAATTTCAAAGTTCTAACAAAAAAGTTTTGGAATAATTCACTGAATGTGCAATGTATCTAGAATATATGAAAGTTTTGAGAAAATGTACTTTTAAACAATATTACTTTTTTTTAGAAGGATCTATAGTTAACGATATATATAACAATATATTGTTGCTGATTGGCAGAAACCTTTTATCTGCATATTTCTTGTGTTTTTCTTTTTTATACTTTGTATCATGCAAAAGTACATCTTAAAAAAAATCTACTTTTGAACATTTCTCCCTATAAGGACAAGCCCAGAATAGGGATGGCACATTTAAAGAGTGAATATTTAACCAATGAAAACTAAGTATTAAAACCATACAATAGCTACACTGGATCCATTGGGAAAACTGGTCATTTTCTCCATTCTTTCACCCCACAGTAACAATAGAGTTGTATATCTTAAACTGAGGAAGAGTACAGTTAACTTCTCCAAGCTATTATTTTTGCAACAACAAAGGGTTTAGAGAAGTTCTGAATTAATCATTTTCAGAATAGCACAGTTGTAGGTCTATTGAAATGTTGAGAGGCGACAGGGCCGGATCTCCCCATAGGCAAGGGGGGGCATTGCCCCCCTAAATGCCCTGTCTGCCCCACCAAACAAGATGGCATGAAAAAATGAAAATATATAGATTTTTTTTTTTTTATATTATGCTACAGCTGTCGCACCACCAAAACCAACACCATTTCATTATATATACATTTTAAAAACTCCGATCGCCAATGCCATCTCTCTCCCTCTCTGCACCTCAAAATAAGTAAAACAAATAATAATGTTCCAGGCCAGCAGCTCCGCCCCGATATGCGTTGAATGCGTAGGAGGGAACAGCAGTCAATCTCGTCTCGACAGACAAGTACACGGCACGCACCACTTCTGGTTGCCAACTAACTTCAGTTTTGTCCAGCGCATTAAGGAACTAATCGAGAGAAGGGACAGTTTGTTTTTTAGTTGTGCTTGCAGCTTGTTTCACTTTAACTTCTGTTCTCTTTCTCTGGCTCTTTCGGTCAATATGCGTCGATTTCTGAACCTCGCGACGCGAGTAGCACTGCTGCTACTACGGCTCCAGTCAGTCCAGAGGCAGGCTCCGAGCCGTCGTCGACTCGGGGTACAGCTGCTCCTCAACCCGACCCAAACCCTAACCCCCAATTGAGTTCCACAAGTACGGCAACACAAGCTGAAAGCGTCGCCGTTCGCAACGCAGCAGCGGCCGCCGATAACAGCACACAGGGAGCGGGAGGTAGGGCTGCTGCTCCTCGCCCCGACCCAAACCCTAACCCCCAATTGAGTTCCACAAGCACGGCAACACAAGCTGAAAGCGTCGCCGTTGGCAACGCAGCAGCGGCCGCCGATAGCAGCGCGCAGGGAGGTAGACCTGCTGCTCCTCGACCCGACCCATTGAGTTCCACAACCACCGCAACACAGCCTGAAAGCTTCGCCGTACACGACGCAGCAGTGGCCGCTGCTAACAGCACTGGCTTAAGCACAACAGCACCATCACAGCCCGCTGTTGGCTAATCTTGTGTTTCCAAAACGTCATTTTGGCAAGACAGCACGCGCATTCAGCCCGGGCTGGTACCGTGGAAGACCATGGCTGGAATATTCAGTGAAGCTAGATGCGTGCTTTTGTTTTCCTAACTAACTAACTGACTGACTGACTGACTGACTGACTGTCTGTCTGTCTGTCTGTCTGTCTGTCTAGTGTCATATCAGTCTATCTATCTATCTATCTATCTATCTATCTAGTGTCATATCAGTGTATCAATCTATCCATCCAGTATCATATCATCCATCTAGTGTGTCATCTCAGTGTCTCAATCACAGCATGATGCTCTGGACTAATTTAAACATTAAATAGCAGCCAGTCTACTTAGTGGCAGCCTACAACAGAATACAGATGATGCTGATTACCTTTGCAATGTAAGGATATATTCCACAATCCTGTGTCAATGTAGTCTCAAAGAAGAAGGAAAAAAAAAGCATCGCAAGGCTTTCCTGCCTCCAGTCCAGAAGGACTTTCACTTTCATTTAACAGAAAGCAACAGCATTGCAAAAGCTGTTGCAAGCGACAGAAAAAGCCATCCTATAAATGTCCCTTTATTTTAGCCAGTTTCAAAGGAAAACCACCTCCCGTTTCTCTGTTGTTGGAAAAAAAAAGTCAGTTCACTTTGCGTGGTGTCATGTGTGTCTGTCCACACGCTGGATTAATTAATGCATGTCCAGGTGAAGCCTGTTAAAGGTCGTTATAATAGTATCCTCCGATAGTTTCACAAAGTACATTAAGCAACAGAAATGTATTATGTAACATTTTAAGTCCCTTACAGAGGTTTTACAACCCAAAACAACAGGAACAGCCAGGGTCATGAGGTAATATTTTGCCCTTAAATATTTGAAAGGAAGGAATAGACTAGAGTCAGACTACTGTGACACAAGGTAAATTTCTCACCTTGAAGACAATGAATGCAACCTTATTTATTTTAGCTTTTAAGACAATCGTTTTGCTTGTTAAAAAATATTTATTCAATAATAATAATACTATTAATAATATTTGAAATAAATGATCTCAATATGTATACCAATAATTTTAAAATAAAGGTTTTGCCTTAATCATGCAGCTCTAACAGTGACACAGACAGAAGCAATGGCACAGCAATTATACAATATATACAGTAGTATGTATTTTTAGGCCTTACAGTGAATGATCAGCTGGCATCAATATTATATCCATATCATATTAGACTGGATATTGTCTGTGATTTTGGATATTGTACTTTTGTGATTGATTTGGCATTAGTGTTCTTCTAGCTTATTGGTACTTAAATTGAAGTATGTCTTGTAGGCCTACTTGGCCTGAAAAAAGGGTATTGGAGCAACCCTATTTTCTTTCTGCTAAAGAAATCGGTATCGGAAAATCGGTTTTGGCAGGTCAGACCTTCATAAAACCGGTGGATCGGTACCGGCCAAGAATTTTGCAATCAGTCCATCTCTACTAGAATATATAGAGACAGAGAGACCTGTTGTTTGTAATGCGTGTTATAGGTATAAGTGTGCCAAAATGCTTTGTTTTTTTATGCATTTCGGGTGTTTTAGGGGGTTTGATCCCCCCATTTTTTTCCGCCCACGCCTCACGGCGTGGGCTGGAGGTGCCCCCCTATCATTTCTTGCTGCCCCACCTACTACTAAAGGCTAGATCCGGCCCTGAGAGGCGATACTCTTAATTTAGTCTCCTGTGGAATAACATTTCCATCTCAAACAGCGGTTCCCTAGAGTAGCTCCTAGAAGAGCTTTCAAAGGCCCTGGGTTAGCATTGTCAATATCGGTTATTTCAATGGGGAACACTGCTCAGAAGCTATTTAATTTGAAAAATATTTGTCAGTTGAATCATGCTGTTAACAGCGACGGCTCCAGAGAATTGTGACTGGGGGGGGGGGGGGGGGGCTGGCTTTTTTAGAGCAGGGGCTAATGAATTTTGTCAACAAACAATAATAATGAATACTAATGTAACAAACAAGATTCTTGCGCTTAGGGTATTGATAACTGAACAGACCAGATCATTGGCAGATGCCAGGTCCAAATCTGTGGACTGTAGGTGATCGGTTAGGGTTTTTGCTGAAGATGCTTTCCAGCATTAAAAGTATGGTTTTATAGCATGGTTTACATCGAAGTCAGTCAATTGCCTTTCACATATTCATAACTATTTTATTCATTTATTCCTTAAATATTTTTCATCACAATTGGGTGTGTGGATAGGGGGGCTTAGGGGGGCTAAGGCTCTGGTGAAGCCCCCCCCCCCCCCCTCGGAGCCCCCCCTGGCTGTTAAAGTGTAGCCCAGTAGGAGGATGTGGCACTCATGAGAATCTGGTGGATTCTGAGGCTACTCAAGGTTAAACCGATTTCAGCCAACTGTCACCCGGCTCCATGGGTTGCCATAGCAACTGCTCCCCATTCTCCCTCAAAATGAGATGCGATGAAGTCAGGAGAGAGTCAGACCCCCACACAGCATCCCGAGGAATCAGAGGAGATCGAGCTACGGTATACAACATGAATGAAGAGAACACGCTTCAAATGATTTCAATTATGACCGTCGATTTAGATAAACACAACTCTTCCACATCCCAGTACCGCTGCTGTGACCAGGGGCGTCACAAGGGGGGGGGGGGGGGGGGGGGGGAGTGGGACTGAGTTACTAGGGCCCAAGGTGGAGGGGCCTTAATTATTTAATGCTTTAGCTATTGGAAAAATAGCAGATATACAAGCTCACAGCGCGGCACCGAGTGCCGCGCTGCGAGCTTGTAGATCTGCTATTTTTTAAAAGTCGTGAAAATGTGTGCAAATCTTTGAATATATGTATTTTTTAAGCAAACATTTGTGACCCAAATTTTGCTTCTGGGGGGTCCCTG